>NC_136934.1:6990360-7085360 GCF_949987615.1 Pollachius pollachius | reverse complement strand
TATAAAATTTGTTATATTATATAGTGTATTTTTTTCCAGGAAATATAGTCAATAAAACAAAAAGCCAATAAAGTCAATAATACCCCGTTTCTCTGTTATTTTATCGATGTATTTACAACAGCTCCTCTTCCTTCCTCCACTCGATATTGAAGCAATCCATTGAAAATTTGGTCAGGCTGACAAGATCGACACGGCCTCGAAAGGTCACATTTAATGGGTGTCAGGTATGGGAGATTCCTATTTTCCAATATGTCAGCCAACGCAATCATTATCTTTCTGGCTTTTTTTGTGCACCAAGGGCGGTTCGCTGGCTGTAGCCCTTTTCCCTCCTTTTTATTGTATCTTTTTTTCGGGAAATGACTTTGGCGACGAGGACGTTCACACGAGGACATGCACATTTTTACAGGACAGTGGACACAAGTTGAACCGGAGCCACAGTGCTATGTAAGTGATATGCAGATCCACCACGCTGAACGGGACCAGGATGAACTGTCCTTGAGTGGGTGATAAAGCATCTGCTGCTCTTTTACACGTTTATTTTCCCCCCAAAAGTGTGACAACCTGAATATTAACTAGAATATGTTATAAACCGGTATGACTAACACATCGCATGCCCCTCTCCTTTTTACTCTTAATATCATTTTACTGGATATACTGTACTTTATAAAAGAAAATCACAAGTGTAAGATTCTCCCATGATATTGATGGACAGAAGCACAAGGGAGCCAGACAAGCAACTTAAGCACTTAACTGACTGCGACACACACGCAAAGAGGAACACACACACGCCCGCGCACACACGTACACACACAGTCGCTATCACTGGTGGCACAAGATCCATGACAACTTTTCGGGTAGATATTTGTTTTGACTTTCACCTTCAGAGCTCAACAAAGAGAAAAGAAATCTAGTTATACTCTGCGGCAGGCTGCAGATCAGAGAGACAGCTGCGTAGCTCAAAACGTGAGATAGTGAGTAGTCTTACTAGTGTTAACTAAGAGAGCTGAGTTAAATAAACTTAAATTTATGAACTTTTTTCCACTGCTCTGTAAACCATAGGTAACACATCGATTAAACACCACTACATCATATAAGTGCCTTCACAACTGTGACCATGTGCACATCCACGCACTGATGGAAACATGCACTTTCATACACCCACATGAAGGTGTTCATAAAAGCTTTTTTTTCACCCAGAAGCATTCTAACACCTAGTATACAGTATATATATATATATATACACATCTTGTTTCGAGGAAAGTGCAAGGTGAATTTCATCTATTAATTTTGAACTGGTGAACTGGTGATCTCTATTGATATCTGCCACATCCCTACAGGCCTTTTCAGCCCCCCAACAGGAAATGAAGGAAGGGTTATCCTTTTATGAAGCCTTTTTTATCATGAAATTTAATTTAAAAAAACAACACTCAGAGCTGGGGGCATTGATTTCCTCCAGTTTTTTTGTATCTAACTTTTTGGAAATGAAAAACAACATATAGATGTAAGGACTTAATAGAGCCTCTACTTATTTCACTCCCACTTTGTTTATAATAACATAACTGTCAATGCTTGGCCCTAGTTTGTTCCTGAAAGCCTGGGACGTCAAAATCCATCACCCATTAAAGTCAGCAAAATTATACTCATTTCGTGGCAGAGATGGAAGCGAGAGGAAACACAGCAGCACAAAAGGTTTAATAATAAGGGAATAAAAGGCAGAGGCAGTTGAAATTGCTAATATGTCGTCCCTGGTATGATTGGTGTGTTTTGCTGACATTTTCTTTGAGCGCCTCAGGATATACATATGCCCTCCTGATTACAAAGGTGGGAGATTAAAACCGCAAAGTATGTTATCCGTATCGACATCAAAGTGTTTATAAGGTCACAAACATTGCGTTCGGCAATCGATAACCAATTTTGGAGGTCAGATTGAACATTTATTTTCGACAAGCGGAGGCCAGGCCAATTTGTATCCAAGAAAGTACAAGAACTAAACATAGTCAGGCCATTCTGCAGCACAAACATAATTGTTATATTTTCTTTAGTGCAAGATATAAAACGTACAAAATATTTTCGAGGCTTAACATACGTATATTGGGTATATTCTATATGATCCTACTGGAACATCTTATCTAACTGTCTTATATTGTCTTCACGCCCCCAGTTTATGTCGTCCTTCAGCCTAAATGCCATCCCAAGGTCATGCACTGCGCACGCTGGTGAAATGGGCAGCTGAGTGGAAATGGCCTTCACCCGTTCTTGCTGTGGGTGTCCACCAACAGCAAATAAAGGGGTGGATGCTTCTCCATGCGTTTCTATCGAGTGTGTCGTGACCATCTAACTGAGAGGAGTTGGACTGTAAAGGAGCAGGTGCATGTGTACGTAGTGTACCAAAGCGGTCCTCCTTACGAGCACCTGCTCCTTGAGAGTCCAACTCCTCTCAGTTAGATGACAGACACACTTCTCATCCGACTGTGTAATTTGTGTATTTGTGTTGACCTCCGGTGTTCTCCGCACGCCCGGTGAGCTCTCGATGAAGGCTTGTTTTCTTGTTGTCAAGTGGAAGGTGTACAGTGCCCGACCCCTTTAGGATCTGCGCTACATGAGTTGCAATGAGATTCTCGCCCCACGGGGCTGGTCCTGGCCTTAATCCAGGGTGTTTCCCATTTGCATGTGTCTACATCAAATTTATATTATCTTTCTTTGGAAAAAAGTTTGAGAGGGGAATAGTTCATAGTGCTAATGTAAGCAAACAAAAAGCGTACCTAAAAGAGGAGGACTGAGCGACGAGAGACAGAGGGACTCCTTTTCATAGGGGTGAAGAGGAGTATAGGGGATATGTGGAGGAGGGTCAGCAGGGCCAGCTGTTAAAAGGGTAATGAACCCAGGTAAAGACAGCTGCTGCAGGTCATTATGAGATAGCTGCCAGGTGGGCTTTAGTGAAGCCGGTGCCACGTTACCCCAGGGATGAACATCTGAGCTCTTAACCATACTGAACAGGTGCTTAAAATACAGATCTAGGCCCAGGGAATGTTACTGAACCCTTCTCTTCCCCTGTATCACATTAACGATGATGCCTTGAATGTTTAACTCTGATAGCATGTGGGAGCATTTTTTCCCTTAGATCTCAGTCTCACCGTTAATAAAAAAAATAAAAAAACAGTGGTAAATTGCATCAATGTAGGCCAAAAGGCTTTAGGCATGATATTATTTCAACATGAACCAATTCTAAGCCATAGTATGTGGGTCACTGTGCTCAGCGTCACGTTTACATAGCCAGCACAGAGACAGCTAAATTAAGCATTTCTCTCTCTCTCTCTCGTTATTTATGGTCATGTGCATATCATCAGAAAGTCATCACAAGTGGAGTGCAATTCAGTGCAATCACGACCAATCAAAGGCGTGGGGATGAACTCAATCAGCCCCAGATTGTGCAAACCACAGCATTCTCCATCAACTTTGTCTTGATGAACTGCTGCATGAGATCACAGAGTCCCCAGCAGGGCTTGTTAGACTATTGCAGATGTTGTTGTAGTGGTTCTAATGAAACAGCAGGCAATTTTCCAGCTGCTTTACCAAAACCAAGTTCTTTTAACATAAATAGCATTCTATAAATGGAAATGCTACATTTATCCTAGAGGTTTTGTTTTTTTCGAAAGTGCAATGGAGGGAACAATCTTAGCCTAAAGGAGATAATTATAAAATGTATTGTATGTTTGCTACTTCTCTCAAGTAGTTTGCTAAAACGACTCAACTGATTATGAAATGAGCGCAAATTAATGTGAATTTCTACCTTTTCTTCATGCCGACCAAATGTTTTTGTCACTCGTTTTTCTTCATAAAATATGTATACTTTGGAAAATTCAACTATCGAATGGCATTAGAGGAAAACATCAGCAATGCGATACAATGTTGTTTATAATTATTTCTTCCAATCTATGTAAGATATTCCCAGTTTCATTGTTGACATAGAAAGTGGAGCTAATTAAAATGATTATTAAAGGCTCAAAGCCCCTTCCTTCACATTGATTTATTGCAATTAGAGGAAAAACAACTTTGATTTCTAAATTTATAATGCATTGTTGGGTCTAATTGGTATTCAGGCTGTCAGTTATTTTGTCTTCAACAATTTCCTTCCTCATTTTTCAAAAATGCAGAAGAAGAATTGTTTTATGAAAAAGTTAAAAACGCACACATAAACAATGTATCCATTGCATACACACGTGTCAGACTATTTAGATACTCTCTGCTAACCCATAACACATATGAAATCACAGGACATAACTGACAAGAGATTTGAGATCAGTGCCCATGTTATAGATACGTTATGAAGGTTGAAGTTTTTAATCCAGCAAGACACGCCTCCATGATCGATTGATCTAAACTTGCGTCATAATGAATTTGCTACTTCACTTTTTCCCGTTTGCGCTAAAAATCAATGGGTTGAATCAATAACATCCTTGCCTTGTTTCTAACAAAGAGATTTTTTTTCTTTCCCAGCTGAATCTATGATGGCAAAGAATAAGGCATGTATGGACACTCTTGACATCAACGAGCTACAAAGCTTGATTTTCTTAGCTTGGAGCTCAAGCATGTTACAAAGTGAAAAAATACTAAATTGATTGCACTTTGTTGCCTTGCATCTTAATTTGTCCAATCTGTAAAATACTTTCATGTCAGAAATAATATTGAGTCATTTCACATGTGTGTTTGTTAAGTCATTTTAGCCACTCACCATACATTCATGTGGCAGTAGCATGGGCAGAACACACATGAATTACACGTTCAAATTTGCAACAAAAGCACTCTAGCACCCCCAGAGGTGACGACGGTTTAAATTGGTATTTAACACCAGGGAGAATTTCACCCCATTATGCAAAAAATCTGTAGAATACCCAAATTCATCGTCACTCCCTTTTAAATCTTCCTGAAAATCCCATTATCAGGATCCATCTATCAGGGAGATGGATATGATTGAAGGAGGAGGCAGAGATAAGTTACAGGCCATACTCTTTTAACCCTTTTTTCCATTAGCAATGTAATTAATACCAGCAGAGAGGCATCTGCTGATTAAATGGCTCCAAAGCACTAGGAAAGACGGGAAGGAAATGCCATAGTAAGGGGGAAAACCTGCGGATTCAATCCTACAAACCTACTATGACCCCGTTTGTTTTTGTCTCCGATAATTGTTGTTGTTATTTTTTTGTAATCATAGCAGGAATTTAACAGAATAGTATATTGAGTGTATTGTATTCTGCAACCATGAGGCCATGTTCATTGGGCTGTACTACATATACTTGGTTTATTGTGGCCACATACATTACCAACAACCAATGTTGGTTTCCATTTCCCAGTGTTATCAAAAAAAAGAAAGAAACAACCTGCGCCTTGACCGAATAGGGGCTTTGAGCGTCGGCTTATTCCGGTGAGGGACTGAGCATACCCAGACCTTCCAGTCACTCCAGGGTTCTTAAGCACCGGAAAAAACTTCCATCCGACATCCAGGAAAAAAAAAATTGAGCCTGTGATCAATTTAGCCGAGAAATGACCCGTGTGCTTGTTTGGATGTTTACGATCACCGCCAGGCCGTTGTTGCTGGGGTAACCCATAACGTTAGCTTTGAGCAGGGGAACAGGGAAGGTCAGTCCCCCACTGGAGGCAGATGAATAGTCTGGGCAGGAGCAAGGTCCTCTTCCACCTCCTTTTTGTTGTGCTGAATCGATGGAGCCGAGAGAGACAACGATACAAAGATAAGATCTTTTTTGCCTATCTGCCTGGATGACACATAATCGGTGCTAATACGCAGTCCCTTCTGTTGGTTCCTTTATACCGACACTCGCGTACACCCTGGCACTGAGGAACTGCCATGTGGGGAGCAGCCCAAACCATGGCAGAACGGGGATCGCCGATTGCATGTTTATGGATGGGCTGCAGCTGTCCAATGCAGAACACACTTGTTTACTTACAGGACGAATGTCAAACCGTTAGGAGAAGTAACCTTTATTTATTCTACTCAACACATGTTGACATCAGGGATAATACCAGAAGATATACAAGGCAGACCAGACGATAAACAAGAACGTTACCTTGACAAATGCGTTATCTCTTTCTCTTTATTCAATGATCAACATAAAACTTGGAGAAGGTAAAAATACAATAAATTATATTGTGTGTCTGATAATCTGGGTGGAAATATTTCTTGGAAAGTCATTGTTTATACATTGTTGTCAGTATAAGCTGTTATTATGCACATTGTAAAAGTAGAAGATTTTTTGATGAAAAAACAAAGACATGCAATGTCTTATAAAAAATATGTATTTTTATTCATAGATAAAGATGATAATAAATACTGGATACAAGATATACAGATAATTGGAGAGACCATCACACACAGGTACACACACTTATATATAGAAATACTGAGTAACACAGATGTTGTGATGTGTGGTGACAGCATAATAAGTACATGTTTAAGAGATGATCCTTAAAGCTGCACAATTTAGTTGCACAGTGCAGAACGAACAGAAATGAATTTAGCATTCATACGTATGTTTTAATACTGTATAATCCCGTAAAACCCATGTTTTCGTTACCTTAGAATGAGTTCAGTATACAGTATCTACATAGGGAATCGCCGCCATATTACTACAGTAGCCCAGAAGAGAGAAACAGCTCCCAGAGTATGTGTTTTTAATTTATAATCATAATCACTATCTTACTCATAACCCTTGTCCTATAATTGTACATTCTATATAACTAAATATCCTCTTATCATCGTAATCTTTCAAAAGATGCTCATCACTAGCTTCTTGGCTAATCAGTGCTGTCATAGACGATAAAATCCTTTCGGAAGTACCTACTGGCCCCTCACAGGCCAGTACAGGCCACGGTAGTTGGCATCCTAAGTCGTTAGAAAGGGAGAAGCGAGGGGAGGTATTCCACTAGATGGCTCTTAATATTACACACTGCACCTTTTAGTGAGTTTAACACGCCACGCTGTGCAGCCGGCAAAACGACTCTGTGAAAACCATTCCATTTCATGTATTTCGTTTTTATTCAAGGGTTTATTACTTAGAAGGTGAACACACTGCGCTAGAATACAGCTTAGGGCTGCATCAACTGGGCACACTAAATTGTTATATGCATGGAGCCGGTGCTTGCTGGGTGGGGTTCGTCGTGGGTTAACAAGCATTCCAAGCAGCCAAGCACACAAATCAAGTAGCATGAATTCTTTAAGAGCAGGGGCGATACAGACTGCTGACTGCTTAGTTCCTGCACTTGAAATTTACCGGCCTATTTAGTAGATGTGTGATTGGATGAATGCTCATGAAAAAAATAATCTATTGGGGAAATCGGATGACTTGGAGTGCTGCTCTGAGCACGCCGGTGCAAACCTACCTATTCTCGTTTCTATTGCCTTCGACAAAGGCTTGTCAAGTAAAATAAAACACATCAGCCTTGCCCTGTGCACTCTTGGAGTCCCACACTAGACTGTAACATACACACGTTTTAAGTCACACTATTTATTCACTCAACATGTTTTCCATCAATAGCCGTAACCGATCCAACATCTATTAAACCCTACAGCCGTTGAGCACATTGCTTTCATTAATACACATACAGTGGGACTCTGTAAACCTCATTAACACACACCACAAACACACCACCACCACATGAAGTACTGCGGGGATGAGACAGCGTGTCTCATTCTTAGCTCTCAGTCTATCCCCCCTCACCCACCTACGCTTGAACAGTTTGCAGGGGAGCTGGAGCCAAGCCCAGTGTGGAGTGGGTGCAAAACACGAAGACAGCTTGAATGAGACACCAGTTCGTTGCACGCAATCACGCACACGCACACACACACACACACACACACACACACACACACACACACACACACAGACACGCACACACAAACACACACACACACACGCACAAACGCACACACGTCATTTACCCCGACATGAAATGCGTGTTCACCAATCATTTTGTAAGCTCTTTTCCTTCCATTTATTTTGGCCAGGGGGAGGACCACAGAGGACTGTACAAACGCAATGCAGCCTGCCAAGCAAGCCAGGAATAAAACTCAGATTTGCAGAGCAGTGAGTGACAGTTCAATGATTTCCCTATGTGACATTTATAACATTACAGAACAGAATGTCTTGCTCCGGTGCACAGGTTTAGAGGCGCAGGTGACTGAGGAGGTGTGAGCACATCGTCGACCCAGCAATACTCTGTGATCAAACACACACAGAGGCCCCGACGCTGTATTCCAATGAGAGTCCAATAACTCACCCCAAGCCGACTGAGAAACAGTCACGCTCAAATAACACACGCACGCACGCACACACACACACACAAACACACACCCATGTGCACGCGCACACAAGCACACACACACACACACAGACACAGACACACACACACACACAGACACAGACACAGACACACACACACACACACACACACACACACAAATAAACACATAGTTGACAGCTTTTTGTAGTGGGATGTCATCATTTTCTTTCAAAGGTGTCCCTTGGTACAAAAGCCTAAATGTCAGGTGCAGTAGTCAAATTGGCAGTTTATGCATCAGAACATACAATGGAAACCAAAGTGGACTGTTATATTGACTTCAATATTCACAGCATAGCATCCTGAGTTCTGGGAAGAAGCAGAACATTTGAAGCATTACAAAAAACATATTTTATGGAATGGAGTTTGACACTTTCCTTTTTAGAAGTGACAACTCAGCAAAGCAATTTTATTTAAATCTGGTAAAAAAAAGCTTTGCGAGCATCAAGCTGTAGAAGAATGTAACACTTTCATCTTTAACACATCTAATCATTCATCTGCAACATCCATTTATATCCTTGTCTGTCATTCCAAGTTGTATCGCACCTTAAGGTCCCTGGATCCGCAGGTTCAATCTTCTTTAAATGTTTTTAAATGATTGTTTCAATTTAATTAGATTTCATTTAATTTTGGTATGCGTACAGTTTGCAATATCATTATGATCATCATTATTACTTAGCACATAATTCTAGCTCTCAAATGTATCCCATAAATTATACCATTTTAATATCACTGGAGCTTCGATTACAAATTCATCCTTAAAAACCTTCCACGATAATTTGTGCTCATTTAATATACATTGGAAGAAGAAATTGATTTCCTACTATCAGGGAGGGAAACTTAATTCTTGGAGCAACAGACTGTGTCTGGTGGATGAAAATAAGACACTTGAATTAAATATTTTCTGCTATGGTAATGAAAAACAGAAGTACACGAGTATGCTTTGTAATATAGATGTAAAAATATATTTAATGTATATTTACATATTTGAATAATTATTCACCAGAAACACCCTTACAAAAATGTAAGAATCCGCAGCGTGAAGGGAACACCTCTCCAAAGACAGAACGGTAGTGTTGGACTTGGAACATAAAGAAGCAATATCGTGATTTGATGACCAGGTGATTGTACCAACAAAGAAAAACAAATAAACCTGAATCAAATATTCACTGTTCAATGTGTTTTGCTAAATGGACTGCATTTATATGTAGTCATATATATATATATATATATAAAAATAGTTTTCTCCCCATAGCTGTAGAGTAGATAATGGTAGATGGTATACGTAAAAGTTGTAAACATCAATAGTTGTAGTTGTACGCCTATTCCAACAAGCGCTTCATTGTCTGCCTCATGTTTAGCCAACAAGATGAAGAAGAAATCAGAACTTTTTACAGAACTCAACTTTTTTTTTGGTCCCCCGTTCAGCCAGCTGGTTTGACACAATTACCCGACATTTGCTCATTTCACACCCTGCCTACATTAGGAAACATTTCCTTTGAGAACAGGTGGCCCCTCAACATAGTATCACAACAGACTTAAAGGTGAAGAATTCGAAAAACAATACTGTGTAAAATGATATGGTGTGTGTGTGTGTGTGTGTGTGTGTGTGGGGGGGGGGGGGGGGTATTTGTTTATTTGTATGTGGATGAAATTGATTGAGAGAGTTTGGTTGTTATGATTCCTTTTCCGTGTTTACATTGCACAATGGGAAATTCTCTGACAAGCAAACAAACACAAGCACACACAGAGCCAGTTGGGTAAATAAAACTCACCTGGAAGTCGAAGACAGACATAACTCTCTCAATATTTATTTGAATCGTATATCACAATTACACTGACACAATTAAACAACTTGGCTTAAGCAATATTGGCAGTCCCAGGGTTGAGCCCCAAACACCCAAGTCATGCATGCCGAAACACGGACCGAAGTTGTTTGTGAAATGTGTATTCAATTGTCCTCAGATATCCTGCGCTAATGATGTTTAATGAAATGATGACAAACACAGAGCATTCACTTTCTCTACTTCTCAAAGTTGGGGGAAAAAGGTCTTCCGATGCAACCCCCAACAATCTCTATCTTAAACAATCAATAATGCTCTGACCCAGGTTGTTCTTTTGAGTCACCGAGAGTGATCTAGGTAATAGCTTTTTAGCTCCTTGGAGACCATGGCAAATCAACCTTGTAATGTGAAAGGAAAGTACGAAAGTGTGTGGGGGGGTTGGGGGGGTGAAGAGGACAGCTTAATTTTGACCCCAACTCTCCAAAGGCCTCAGGTCCCTGGCTCTGTGAAGGGGGGTGATGTGACTGCAAGACGAGTGCCCGCAGTCCTGGATCACAGTCACAGTATCTGTGGGCCCATGAAGCATTGATGAGAACTTGGTCAGGTGGTGTTCATAAAAAATAGAAGAGGCCGTTGCACGAACTGCAGTGACTGCATTTCGTTTGCGGTGGATGTCATTCAGGTACGTGTTCTTGGGGGGAAGGGGGGGGGGGGGGGGTTGACAAATGACAGGTGTCAGTTTAACAGGTTGGGGGGGGGGGGGGTATGGGTATTGTTTCTACATAGGGCCCATTACCGATGTAGTGAACCGGATTTGTGTGGATGCCGACAGACCGATTCTTAGCAGGAAGATATAAATGCAAGAGGACTTGTCTGTCACAGATAGTTCTCATTGGACCGAAAAACGGAAACATGAGAGACCTATCACTTTCATTTCCCCATGGGCCCAAGTTGATCTTCCTTCACAGTTTGTTAAGCAGAAACGATGCAATGGTGGGTACCGATGTCATCCAAAACAAGTTTGACAAGTGAAGCTGCAAACCCTCTGAAATCAAACGGAGAATATAAAATGAACATTATTTTCTACATCTGAGTGTCTCTGCATGCGTCCTGTGTTTAGCGGCAGTTCAGTCTGTCACAGTAATGGTCCGTACGGACAAGATAATAGTCTGTGTGTCGGTTTGTTCTGTATTGTAAATACCTCTTTCTCTTTTTTGGGACTCTTTGTCATTGTTTCTTCAATTTAAATGATATTTCCAGATCTTAATTGCTCACATATTCATGAACTGATCCTTCTCGTTCACTTTCTGAAGCCTTGGCAGGCTGTCACTTTCACTATTGCTCCTTCAGTTTAACTCTCCCTCAATTTAACTCTCCCTCAATCCAGCTCCCTTGAGTTTACTATCAATATAATCCAATTTCCCAATCCATCTCTCTCCCTCAATCCAGCTCCATCAATCCAGCTCCCTCAATCTAACTCCCTCGATCTAACTCCTTCAATCTTATTCCATCAATCTAACTCCATAAATCTAACTCCTTCAATCTAACTCCATCATTCTAACTCCATCAATCTAACTCCTTCAATCTAACCCCATCAATCTAACTCCCTAAATCTCAGTTCCTCCAACTAAAAAGTGGTTGCAAACTTCAATGTTCAATACCTTATAAGTTATTATTATTGCAAAATCATCTATCATATTTGCTTAGGGAATATTTATTCATGTCACTCAGATGTTCCACCCCTTGGGTGTTTGCCCTGGATAATGAATCCATCTTTAAGAAACACTTTTGTATTATTAATCTTGAGCAGTGACAGTAAAGCAAACTTCTGAATATGCATACAAAATCTGATTTTTGTATTCCTTCAGAGTCCTAAACACCTTGCAGTTGCCTAAAACGGTTTGCTAGGAATAACAGTTTGGTTATAATAAAATAAAATATTTGAAGCCCAAATTATGAACAATTATTAAACAAAATACAGTAATTATAAAACAAAATGTATTACCTATCTCTAAGTAAAGAGCTCCACTGTGTTTAAACAATAACAATCATGATCATGCAATTATTATGATTAAAACAAGTGGGTGGAAGAAAATATTAAAACACAGAACAGCAAACAAATATGAATTAATTCATGTGTTTCTGTGTGTGTGTGTGTGCGTGCGTGCGTGCGTGTGTGCATGCGTGCGTGCGTGCGTGCGTGCATGCGTGTCTATGTTTCTGTGTGTGTCTGTTTTGCTGTTTGTGTCTATGTTTCTGTGTGTGTCTGTGTCTCTGTGAGTCTACCTATAAACATGGAATCAATTATCTACGGCAAGTCTTTTGCTACCAGACATAGTGTTCTGGGTTCGATCCCCAATGTCTGCACTCGCCACTCTACCTGTAAGCCTCCTTCTCCTGTTTTTAATGACCAGTCTCTATGTTTACTGTATAAATATCTGGATAAAGCAGGTCCTAAGTGACTCGCAGTAAGGAAACACGCTATTTTATTGACCCCCTTGTCAGAGTGTTGGAAATGTTTTCCATGTTGTTTATGATGATTAGGCTCAAAAGAGGGGATATATCGTCAAAATATATTGAATGAACATATTCAGGAAACACCTTTTTGGGGAACCGCTTAGTACTCCTTTAAGATATTTATTAGATTCACGATATCAACTCTTGCACATGACAAAGAAGCTAGATAAGACGAAATAGCGAGGCTGTCACTTCATCTGCCCTTCAACTGGACCAACTTACAGAGCATATTTGTCATCAGGGTTTATAATGTTAGAAAGATCTCTCTCTATGTACCTCAAAAGTAAGCCAGTTATCTAAAGAATGTGCATGTGCCACAATAAAACATTGCTCTGTGGCCCTAATAGAATTGTCATTGTCCCCCCCCCCCCCCTTTCAAAATCAATCTATTTTCAAGGGATAGGACGGCACAGTTAAGTATACTGTGTTGCCAAACTGCCAACTGTAAACTAAGGTTGGGAAGAAAAACGATTCTATTTTCTAATAAGAATTCTGCACAGAGCCTTGGAGAGAGAAAAGGGTGGGGGACTAGTTTCTCAAGGGACGGATTTTTCCCTTTGAAATACTCCTGTGGTCCTTTAAGCATCCCGGCCCCATATAGTCTCAGATCATCTAGACATCGCCTCTTTTGGTGATTTCTTCTCAGGCCCCATAATATGGTATTTGAGCTATTTAGTATATTTTACAGTCATGCTCCAGTTGGCTTGTACCGCTTGGGTCTAAAAAATAAACATAAGGAGAATGATGGTAGTTCATTCAAACTAGCAGGAGCAGAGGATAGGTGGAGGGGAATGAGTTGCACAGGCCATTACGTCTATTTGATTGTTTTTAAGTGTGAGGAAAATATTGTATTAGAATATCTTGAATAGGATTATCCCTCTTAGCCTTCTGAATTGATCTTGAATCTATTTTGGAAGTAATGGTGGTAATTTACTAACAAAGGCTAATGCAAATAGCAGTATTTGGCACATATTTTTTTAAAAGGTGACTATTTTTTTAAAAGGTCACTGAAAATGGTGAGAAGATAATGGATGGAGGCTGGCATGGAGATGCCAGCCTACAGCAACTTTCTTGGTGCAGCTATAGAAAATAAAAAAGCTTAAACACTTTAAAGCATACCAGAATGGGTCCAAAACAGCTCACCTGTCACGCGACATGGGCAGATGGACCTCGACTGCAATTACTTTCTTAGTGCTTCACAGAGCATTGCACTTTTTAGCCATTCAGTGCTAAACAAAGCAGGTAATGTTCTCATTACGTTCCTATATCCTCCCTCAACATCTCTCTCTCTCTCTCTCTCTCTCTCTCTCTCTCTCTCTCTCTCTCTCTCTCCCCTCTCTCTCTCCTACTGGTATCTTGGTTTCAGGGCTAGGTAAAGGTTCAACATGTTTATTCAGATATAAAAGGTTTTGACTCTCGAGGTGGTTCATGAAGCATCTGCAGGATCCTGGTAAAAATTCAGTCTATATTGGGGTGGGCGGAATTGTAAATAAGCAACACCGATTTGGGCTGACTTATCTCGGTCCCACAAAACTTTACATGGTGTTACCTTGACAATGTATAGAATCAGAAACTAGTCAGAACTGGCATTATCACTACAAATATGTGGTCCAATAGCTTAGCTGTAATATTGTGTGGTCTAATGTGGCATAGAAGAAATCAATTCACATCACACTGCACTTATTTTTGTCCTGGCAGTTCACCCGCCCATTGTGAAGTCAATTGAATGAACGGTTGTCAAGAAAATCGAAGGACAGACGTACAGAGGCTCCTCTAATTATAGTTTGATAACTCCTACTGCAGCTATGGTTTAGTTTTTAGGTCAATCAAAAGCAGAAGCCAGAGTCAAGGGTTTCTTACAGTATGGCTTGTGCTCCAGAGGTCTTATGTGTTATGTCTCCCTCCAGTTCCCCTCCTGCAGTCCTCGGAGATATCAAGACCAAATTGCTTTTTATTTCAGAAGCTACTTGGTTGCATTATAAGTAATAATGGAGTTCCCCTGGACAAAGGCAGCATCGTATTGATTTTGCCTACCGGGTACTGTTGAAACTGCCTCCCACATTTGAATTATTTACATATCTATTACAATTATTGTCCTAATTGCAACGATGTTTGGAAGGTAAACCGCCAGGAACGCAAAGAGAGATCTTCAATCCTTTCCCGCCTGGCCCCATATTATTTGAGAGTGTGAATAGTAATGTGACCATTCTTCATCCTGACGCAGTATGATCCTAGCCATTATGAAGATGATAACTTATGTTGCCTGAAAGGCAAAACAAAGTTTTCGAGGGATCACGCCTCTAAGTTTTAATTAAAAATCACAGACAGCTTAATTGCAATGCAGTTGTGCTCTGTTGGCCCGTGAATACTTCTGGAACTAGAAGTGAGAGGGCAGGAAAGGGGACTGCCACTGATATCAGAGGGCGAGACTGGCCCCTGCGTCCCGCTTCAAACGAACGCTCACTCCCATTCAACTAAAAGTAAAGCAAAGACACTAAAGAAGTAGGTGGTAAACTAATTGTTGTACGTCCTCCAATGTCGTTTCAAGCACTAGTTTGGCTCCTTGGAAGTTCTGGGGCTCTGTTTCCTATATGTTTCTCAGCAGGATTCTATAATAGTTCTGAATTGATAACGCTGATCAGCAATGTACTGGCTGGCGCTCAACAATATATAAGATGCAATACATACTTATGAAAAACCTCGCCTGTGGCATACATTTAGCTGATTGGGCAATTCCAGATGCACTCTAGTTTGGTCATAATCCATCATTATGTCTTGATGGAGTCATACTTATGAACCCAACATCCCCCCACTCGGCCCTGGCCTCATGTGGACTACATTTTATTCAGCGCTCAACCTTATTGAGACACTTACTGCTGGTTGCAAAGTCATTTGTGAAAATAAATCATTTCACATTTTCCTGATTCGCCCATTTTCTGACCATTGTCTGTTTGATGCATATAGTTTCCAGTCATAGTACAACATCAAATTATCTATGTATTCTATGATGTGTCAGGTTAATTATTCATATATAGATATATTTATGTTTTGTCATCTTCGTTCAGTCTATTTTCCATTAGAGGGCTGCTGAAAGTATCCGTCAGTCTCATTAAGATGAAGACATTATTGTCACGAAACAATCACATCCTCACCAGTGCTTCTTTGATGCAGTGGAATAGAAAGTCACTGATGTATTATACTGCTAGGATCAAAAATATTCCATTTAATTGACATCTTAATGAAACACAAATGACAAGTGTCAACATCTTAATGAACAAAGGTGAGCGTCGCCTGGCAATGTTCAATGAAATGACAAATGACATGTTAATTGTGCTGTGTTCGAATTTGGGAGCAGACATTGTGTCTGTTGCATGTGATTCCACTTATATAATATAGAGTATATGGATGATATTTATAGTGACCTTGTTTTCTTGAGAAAAAAACAACGAAAAATCTCTACCTCTCTCTTTCTGTCTATCTATCAATCGCTATCTATCTGTCTCAATCTGTTGTTTCTACATTGTAGCACTTAAAACCAGTTGCTTTGTTTATTTTGTGAATGTGCTTACTTTACTCTTTTTGGGGTATATCTTTGTAGATGAATGCACTTACTGTAAGTAACTTTGGACAAAAGGGTCAATAAGCGTCAATAAATGTAATGTAATGTATCTTTATGGAACGTTGTTTACCCATTGAAAACGTGCTGAATAGTTTCACCTCCTCCTGCACCCATTTTACTAAACCAACATTAGACCAGGCAGAAAATTTGATGTACACAACTAACAGCCTTTAGGGTTTAAGGGGCATTGGGTTTG
Source organism: Pollachius pollachius (assembly GCF_949987615.1). Lineage (NCBI taxonomy): Eukaryota > Metazoa > Chordata > Actinopteri > Gadiformes > Gadidae > Pollachius > Pollachius pollachius. Next base: position 7,068,892 of record NC_136934.1, on the reverse strand, counting down.
CATTAAAAATAACAGCATCATAAAAAACATCTGCCTTAGTCTTAAATGCCTGCTTTGGACATTAAACCATTAAAAGGCTAAATGAAATTAGCTGCAGATACACAATTATCCACCACTGTCACTGGTCATTAGACATTATCTTTTCATTCAACAAAAAGATAATACTTTCAATGAGTCACTCTGCCAAATAATTGTCCATATTAGTCCCATTTAGAATGGTGAAGTCCAGATGGTGCAAAACGACCTGATGATTAAGGCCTGCTTTCTTTCATTTAATGTACCTTGATTCCTTAAAGAGGAAAGTGCAAGCGGCCTCACAGCATTGGTCGGAGCATAGAAAGCTTTTGAAATTGTCATTGTGAGGATTAATAAAGAATGAGCTTCTTTAATGTTCCACCTGAGCGAGCTCATAAAAGCCGACATGTTGCAGAAGAAGCAGCGGGAATACAAATAAACCAGGGGCTGGGGTTACCACTGCTTTCCTCCATTGTGTTGGCCCAGCAAGAAGGATAAAGGCATACATATATTTGGGGCACAAGGAGGACTGCGGTGGCGGGCGAGAGAAACTCATTTTGCACACAGTGGCCAAAAGGCATTGCAAAGTTCTGTCTAGTTGTCATATACGATTGACTGCAAGCCTTCAGAATCCTGGGGGAAAAAGGGAGTTTTCATAAAGCAGACCCATCCCTTGCCCTGATCCATCCCCGCCGAAAAGAGGTGAATCCCACACAGTGCATTTTGGTTGAGATTCAAGGTTTTGTACCTCCGCTTCATTCAGCCGCCAATTTGTTTAGCCTGTAAAGAGTGCTCTATAAAGATGCAAATGTGCATCTATTAAGGACATGCTTATTTTGGTTGCTTTTGAAGGGGGCATTGATTGATCACCACTAGTGTGGTGCTGCCTCCTTTTCTTCCCTTGCAGCGGAGGGAGCCTATCCACGAAGTGCCATACCGATTCCAGCGGCCCGTCATTTTTGCGTGTTTTTTTTGTTTACGGCGCAAATCAGCGAGGAGCGAGTTGGTCAGTGTTGCCGCAGTACAGGACCCGCGCCCTCATTGTTTCTCGGGCTGAACTTTTGGCTGCCGCTGCAACGGTTTCCTCAGCAGTTCCGAGAAGCCATGTAATATGAGCAGTACTTCACGGGCTAAGCCCTGTGCAAGCAGTCCAGAAAGCACTGAAGTCATCAATTTAATCTCCCACCATTGGGCACGGCCCTGCATGCTGCTGCTTTTTCCTTTTTTGGTCTTCATGACCGATAGGGATGAAAGAGAGGGGGAAAAAACTGCAAAATATGTTTTTACTTCAATTGGTGTGGATACAGCGTTAGTCGGTAATAATGTATGTATCGCAACTTCCACTGCAGAGGAGCCACAAGGAGAGCTATAAATAGTTGTGATATTGTTTGCTTTTCTGGATATCTGTCTCTGAAAGCTTAAAAAGTCTATACGTGTGCTTTTGAAGGAGGCACTCATCTTTTTTTACCCGTAGTCCTCGATTGTCACAATCAGAGGGCTTAATGGCTAAGAGAGAAAGTAAACTTGCTGGTGTGTTCTTACTGATCAGGCCTAAGTTGTTAAGGCAGCCTTTGGTACATTACTCAGCATTACTTCTGACCCTCTTACTCCCTGCAGGCTTGAGACCTGCTTTGGCCATTCACAAGTAGGCTAATGTAACTCTCACTAGTGCAAACCTGCATGGACATGCCCCAACACACATTGATGCATGCAGTCACGCATGCACACGTGCACGTGCACACACACACACACACACACACTTCCATGACACTCAACTTCCATGCATCGATGCAGATATACACATTCAAAAACACCCAATCGCACACAAACATAAATATATGGACGCACAGCACACACAGACACACGAAGAAAGAGTACTTAAGAGAATACTCCAGTACCCGCAAAGCTATCGGTGATAGCTGAGGAATATATACACTTTGCCTTTACACACGTATGCATGCGTTTCAAGTTATTTAAACCCACAGGTACCCAAAGCAGGGGACCCTCACTGAAAAGAGAAGAGGCAAAAGGAGCATATGAGTTGCATGGGCCCTGGGCCAAAGATGAACCTAAATCAATACGCTTTGATTTTGCGCCATGGCATGTATTACATCATTATAATTTTATTAACACAGGCATGGATTATCAATGGATGTAACTGCGGGGGAATGGTTAGAAATAATTGTGTGAAATGAAATACAGCACAGGTTTTGAATATTGGCATACATTTCTTTTTTCCACTCCCAAAACAATTGATCTTGATCCCCCTTGCTTTTATTTTCATCTTGTAGTTTTTAACTATTAGCATAGTATCTAGTCTGCCACTGCAGATTATGGGCCTTACCTAAAGGTTATTTGTAACACATGTGATTGCTCGATTAAATCGGATCTGCTGCTATCAAACAAAAAATGTGTTTGTATTTGTTTTATGTGATAGGTGTGTGGGTCTGTACATAATGGACTGTTGCAATGCCTCTGAGGTGAGGCCAAAAGCTAATATCCGGCCCAGGCTGGACAATAAAGTGGTAGTCTATTATATTCTGCCATTCTATTCTAGTCTAACTATTAACCAGCGTATGACATGGTGCCCTTTAACCATGCATAAGTTTACACGTGTATATATAGCTACTCATATATATGTAAAGTCAAGACACATCAATCGGTACATGGAATAACTGGTGTTGTGGATAGCTGGGGATGTTCACATACTATTTTCGTTGAAATGAAAAGTTGTAACGGCATCCAAAAAAATAGTTTGAATGCATTTTAACTTCTGATAACACAGACCGCACTGCAATCCTCTCAAGCGGCTCCACTTCCATCCTCTGGCCAATAGTGTTTCAGTATCTGACACGGGGGCTGCATCTTTAATGCAGTGTTGGTTGGGGAGTCATCAAATATTTGTGTCCCCACCTAGTCACCAAGCACAGTGCCTACAATGGCTGACATAGCCCACTTCCTAGATGTCCCCTCCTCCCCCCCATCCCCCTGGTTTGAATGAAGGCTGCAGACATCTGCATGGACAGAGCATGGCTAATGTAGTCAAAAGTCATTGGTGAAGGTTATAAATTGAACAGGCGGTGGCGATTTAATAAAGGCCTTTTGAGAGCCATTGGTTCTTGTCAGCGAATATGTCATGCAAGCAAATAAATACTGTTCGGTCTTGAACCATCTCTCGGGTCATGCAGGTTTTTGCAAGCTCTAGATACGGAAAAACTAATTCAAAAATACTTTTTCACCTACTTTCCGTGCTTGTGTTATCCATCCATTATCTGTTTAGGTAAAACCAGAAAAGCCATTTGTTATACAGTGTTTTGCTTCACACTGTGAGCCGGCAGTCGGTAAAGGTCCACAGCAGCAACACTGACAGCATGCATCGAGCAAGAGGAAATTACAAGGAGATTTATGAGCATAATAATGAATGCTGTGTCTGCTCTGATCAGCACTAGATTCACTGTTTGTCTGAGTCTTTTACACTTCACAGATAACCACAAACAAAGGATGCCTTTTACATTATGTGAACGTTGTTCTATTTGCATTAATACTATCTGGTTAGATAGTCAGCAAGCATGTAAACCTAAAAACGAATTAGAATTATGCCTGGTTGTGCATAGAAGACAAGTTTGGTTCAATGGTAATTCAATGGTATTCAATGGTAATCCTACATGATGACCTATATGTAGGATGTAGGTTAACTACATATTGTTAATGACCAGTAATCCTAGGCCTAGACTATGGTATTAGGGTCTCCTATCCAAATTGTATCAAGTTTAAGTTTGAGACAAGCTCCCTGTGCAACATTCCTTGCCTGTCTGCCGTCTCGACCTCCCCCTCAACCCAAACAGTGGATATAATCGACAGACCCCCCCCACACGCCATTTCAAACTCAGGCTAAACAAGGAGAAGCGCTGAAAATCAGTGGCAAGGAGGGTTACGCGTCAGTTCCACCTGTGTTTCTCCAAGCGTTGGCTTCTGCTTTTCATGCCCAGATAATCACGTCTGATCTCTGGCAGGATAAAACGATGTCAGCCCCGGCATCACTACTCTGGCTCTCCGATGCTCCAGACAGCGCCCCACCCACCTACTCTCCCCAGATAATCACAACGCTGAAGGGGCTTGTGGGACACAGCTGCACCATCTCTCTTGCGACCAATCAGCCTGTCAGTGTCACGGGTTCTCGGCTCCTCACACCTAGGGTAATAATTATTTTTTCTTTCACTCTGAAGGATTATATACCGGGAGGGAAATTGACTGTAATTGAGGAGTCCATCAGATGTCAACATGTAGTTACTCACAATAACTTATTTTCTCGGATTAAACCCAGACTGGTTTTTCCATTTACTAGTTATTCCATTTCATTCAAGTAACTCATATGGCTTTCCTGGGATTTTTATGCTTTCATTTTTCTCCTCCACAATAACAGTTGACACTAACTGGGTACTGGAGGTCTTTAACGCATTTTAATTGCTTGATTATGCACTGCTAAACCACATAAACCTTTTATTTTACTCCGACATTCCTACATTAACAGCAGCTCATTGTGTTTTTATTCCTACATTATTCACACTGCAGTCTCAGGTATAATCTTTTAGAGATGATAAATGAACATCCTTTGTTAGTAAAATAACGTTTTGAAGTATCCGCATTGTAAGCTCAGTCAACTGGAGGGTATGCATTTATCACTGAGTCGTTCAAAACATGCATGATGTATTATCTCCACAACTTACTCCAATGTATGAAAAGTTTTATGACGCAAAAATCAGATGGTCACCCTACATCACGAGGATGCTGTCATGGTGCAATTTTCAGTTTATTTCCCCATCAATTTCCTTTCTGAAAGAAATGTGTTCACATTTCTCTCCATTATCTCACTCGCTCCCAGCACAATCATCATTGTTACTAGCATCATCATGCCAGAGTTTAATTGCAACTGTGTACAATTGTTTCCCCTGTCTATTACCTAAGCTGTTAACTCATTCCACAGTCACCATATTACATGTATACTGAGGTGGTTGGTGAGAACTGATCTAGTGCTAGTGAGCTACCTCTGCTTCTAGAAATATAACTAATATTTGTTTCTAGAGATTAAAAATAGATCATAATATCAATGAAATTGCTATGTACATATCGTTATACTCCCTACTTTCCAAATATTTTAACACAATGGAAAAACAGTTAAATTAATCCACTCATATCCCTTCCGCACACTCAATAATCCCAATAACAAATATATATATATATATATATATATATATATATATAACATTGCATTTTTGAGGTTGAGATGTGTTTGGTCATTTAAATGATAATGTTATTAAGTTCAGTCAATTCAGCTTTATATAACATTTTCAGAAAACAAAGGAATTTTGTTTTCAGTGGACCTTTCACTGCTCTTTTCGCATGAGCTCTTTGGATTTTTTCAGAGTAAAGATTGGTTACGTAAAACTAAACTAAAAGCCGTTACTAAAACACATTTGCCGCAATGCCATGATGGTTCCACACAGGCCTCTTAGTGGTAGAGAAGAGTGGTACTCTGGGTGCATCAATCCATCAAAATCCACAAATCGAATAATTTATAGTTTGAAAAAAATGTTTACTTTGAAGACCTGCTTTAGAGAATCACCTCATACACACCCAAACAATATGAACAGTGTTCGATCCCCAATGTCAACAGCGGTATCTAAAATAACCTTATGTTACCTTGGATACAAAAATCTACTTTAGTTATTTAATTGAAATGTAATTTTAGAGTGAATCTTGTTTTCAAGGGGCAATGACTGAAGAGAAGGTTGCTTCTCTAAAGGATTTGGTAAAAGTAATGCACAATGATGTGTTTTTTGTTTGTGTGTGTGTGTGTGGTGTGTGCGCGCAAGCGTGTGCACGTCTACATCTTTATTCACACATTCATGGGTGCGTTCGTGTATTTGTGTGTTTGTGTGCGTGTCTGTTTGTGTGTATGCCTGTGTGTCTGCCAGTGCACATACAAATGTACCCATGGCACACTTTGTGTCCTATTTGCCACTGTGCTTATCTACGTCACTCAGGGGAGCTAAATTGAAGGTGCCATTGTAAACGTCTACGGGCAGCGGGAGTGATCTGACGGCTTGACAGCTCTCATTAGCGTATTAGATGCAAACACTGTCACAGATGCTCCCGGTCAGTCCTCGTCTGGCCTGGTGCTCTCCCGAACGGGGAACACTGACAGGTGGCTTTGTGGCCCTTCGTCTCGTGGCTGACAGGGTGTTAAAGCAGTAGCTCATTTTTAATGGAGTGCTGGGATTGTGAAGAGTGGTTTCCATAGTGCTTTTCATACACACAAAATGACCGGCAGAGAAAATACATACAGGAATGGGGACAGGTTATCATACACTAGCATCTGCCATGAGATATAATTCGTTGCTTGTGCACAATATAATACCCATAATTGTGACTACTAGATGCTCTAGTAGTCACAATTCAATCAAAAAGTTGTAGTGTTTTGTTGTGCGTTTTCTGCAGATACAACAAAGCTATTTCAGAAACACTTCCGAGAGAGATTTCTGATATCTTGTGATGTTCTAAATTTGATTCCTCCAACCTGGTGTATGAGCAAAACAACTTGTAAAAAAACATTTGCCTCCAGGTTTAAGGCGCTTAAGAGAAAAACAAACAAAAGACAATGGACAACATGTGCAGTTAGAGCTGCAATGTGTAACATTTCAACTAGCAATTTAAAACATTGTATCAATAAAATCACATCCTATAACTGGTCAATTCTATAAATAGAAAGGGCTTGCCAGCCCATACCTCTTTCTTTGTTGACAAGAATCGTATTATCGACACTCCCAAAACCCCTCCCACTCACGCCTCCCACATAGCAGAGCTACGCTAGTTGGCATAACACAGTTGCACAGCTATGAGAGCGGACAGAACATTTTTATTGAGTTTTTTTAATCCTGAAAGTCTTCTGCCTACTTACTATGGAGGGGCTCAATCTGACACATTGGCACTATAAGCTGATGTTCATTTTAATAACCAAATTAAACAAAAACGTTGTTAGCCCAATGAAAGGAAAACTTGAGTATTTTCATACTTGCTGTGTCACATAGATAGACGGATAGATGTGGAGACAGATAGACTGCCACACAGACGGATGGATGGATAGCAATGTATAAGATATGGTTCACTATGTTGTACATCATACACATTTTCATACTCCAGTGAAAAGGAATGAAAAACGCCTCAGTACAAGCTCTGCACAAGAACGCAAGCGGCATGAAACCAAGAACACATTTTCACACCTCATAACACTTCAAGACAGCGGTTAGGGCAAACCTTCGCCAAAGTGCAGACATGAAAAGAGAATGCAACAAAAAACATTATTGAGATGCAACATATAAATGCTGCATTACTGTTTGGTCGAGTAGGTGTGTTAAAATAAACAACTCCAGGTAAAAACAATTGTTTTTTCTGGTGGCATCAGGTCCAAACGTTCAAGGCGATTGGTAATTTATCTCCCAGACAATGGGTTAATCAGGGATCCAAGAAACGTTCTCATATCTTACTACTATAATAGCAGGCCTGTCGCACCAGTTACTCAAGTTACTCATGTGCGCATGTGCCAAGCAGCCTGCAGCTCACACACACACACACGGCACGCGCGAACGCATACATCGCAAGCACGCACATACACACCGCACACACACACCGCACACACACGCACATGTGCACGGACATACATGAAACGCACACAAACACACACACACACACCCTGTACGTCAAGACAAAGGCAGCGACACACTCGCTGAGCTAAGACATTATGTTTTTAAACATAATGGCTCCGCCATCGACACACGCGCAGGTAAGAACACACACACACACGCACACACCGCAGCGTCACTCGCCCAGGTAAGACGTTATGTTTTTAAACATAACGGCTACGCCGTCGACAAACTCTCCCAGGTAACACGTTCTGTCTATAGACTGTAGAAATTGCGATAAAAGAAGGGAAGAGACAATTTCTCACCTCGACAAGCAATGGCGGGTCGTTCATTTTGTCATATAAAAACCATTAAATTCAAGCCGCACCGACCGGCATATCAACACATAAGTCACGTGATCGTAAAGAGACAGTGTCCCTATAACACAGAATGAAAACATGTCAATAACACAGCATGGTGAATTATGTCTATAGAGTCCACCACAACACTACACTTTGTTGCTCAAATGTAATATTACTCCACTCCTTGAGCCTCCTGAAATGTCTTTACACTTTGTTGCTCATACTTAATATATATGCTCTAAATATGCTCTCCTCCTTGAGCCTCCCCAAATGTCTTGCGATATTGATACCCCCCCTCCCCCCTGCGGACTGTTTTAGTTGTTTTATTTTCCTTATGTTTTGTGTGTATGCTATGTATGACTGTAGGCTACTGCTGCCTGTCTTGGCCAGGACACTGGAAGAGATGTTTAACCTCAATGATGATTATTATTTTCAACTAACCAGTTGTTGCCTTGCATTTTAAAATTTCAATGCACTTTTCAGCCCTGAATAACAGTAAAAGCTATTTAATAATTGATTTGCATGCATAGTATACTACACTTTCCATTGAACAATTACCTGTTACCATAAATTGACTAATTTTATAATATAATTAAATAAAATAAAGTCCTGATATTCTCCTGATGGCCCGTATGTGTGAACAACATATCCTGACATTTGTACCCTGAATAATACTGCCTCTGAGGATCTATTTTCTCTATAGGGAATGTAAAGTCAGTATTTCTCACACCACTTGGGGCGAGTGGGTGAGTTGATGACGCTTCTGCATGTCATTGAGTTGCCCCCTAAATGATGAACTGTCTGTTGCCTTTTGTTCTCTGAATGGTTAAAACATATTTAAATGTTGGCACTGCTTTTGAGAGTAATTTGTGGTAAACAAATTCTATTTGTTGAAAAATTGTAGGCAAAATGTTATTATACTATGCGCTCAGAAATGTGTTACACTATCGACTGTGGTTTCCACATTATTGCTATGGGTTTAATTACAACAAGAGCATCAGCATAATGCATGCTTGAACTCTTATTCTTCTCGATATGTGGAGGGGGTCATGTTGGTTATGGTTCAAGAGCCCCTAAGGCGCTAGAATAAAGACACACAACATCTTGGAGAAACTGTTGAAATTTTCGGGTGAGATTCAATTCATTTTCCTTTTACTCTAATCCATGAATCCTTCAAAAGGACTGCAGAGAGCCTTCAAACCAGACCTTTGTATGAAAGAGAGTTTGCATGTGACCTTTGTAATGTTCTACACCTAAAAACAAAGAAGCCCACTTCTTGTGCTGAAGTTGGCCAATGAAAACAAAGCAGAACGCTTTGTATACAGCGGTGATGGAACACTAAGGTCATCAGAACAAGTGTCTCCTGCTGGAGTTAATTGCTTGTATTTATTCAAACATCCATTGAACTTCTGTTTCCCAGATATTTAAATAGACACACAGCAGTTTTTGAGGTAAGGAGGGTTTTCCTAATGGAAAATAGAAACGTGAGTGATTTATTATGAGCATGATGAGCATTAACAAAGAGAATCCTCGATTCAAATCAGGAAGTGATATCATGTACAGATTATACGCACAGATTGGCCGTTCATACAAATGTCCACATTAGTATGCATAATCATGCGCATGGTTGATTATGGGTTTGTTTACAGATCTGATTGAGCTAGAGTATCACTGAATGTTAATTGCGCTCTCAAATGTGAGGATGTGTTGTTATAACGACAGCCTGTGTTTGGGTGCAGCCAGTTTTTTTGTATTGCTTCTTATTCAAAGCAAAGATTATCACAAACCAATTGACAAAACAATTTATCTAAAAAGCTTTGTTCATGAATCAGTGAAAGCCGATTACAAAATAAAGCAAGCGCAAGTGAACAACAACGATGGGGACAACAACAGCAACTCTAGCCAAGAGGGGGGAAAACATTTATTTCAGGACTCTGATTTCCACACCTTTCTCTGACTGAACAGATAGAAAAGAACCATGGCCTTTTGACATTATTTGTTTGGCAAGTGCTACTAGGCAGATAGCTGGCTTCTTTTCAATCCTTTATGTGCTTAACAGATTGCCTTGGCATGGCAGGATAGACAGGGGGCCAAGGACCAGGGGGTGACCCTGCTTTGATGGATGTGGTCGCTCAGGATGGAATGGGCTACTAAGTAGCTTGTTGTGGCCGTCTGTACAATATATACTCACCTATCTTGCCCCACAGTAGATGATTAAATGTAACCATTTTGGATGAATCACAAAAAAACCTTTATGATTCTGTTGTTTTTACACAATTCTTAATTTAAATGTACTATTTGAGAATGTCTTAGGTATAAATATTTTGAAATATATTTCAACATAAGAATTTCATTTATTTTGAACCAATTCTGTGAACTAACAAATCTCATCTTTGTTCAAATTTGGCAAAAATGATTAGGATTCATATTTGCAACCAAGTTTCAAGTGTACTGTTTATTTGGCCCAATTGCTAGAAATGTTTTAGCAAATTCGCTGATGATTCAAAGGCTTTTTCTTAAAAGGAATGGTAATTGGTTATTTTACCACTTAAAAGGGTAAGGTTTTTCTAAATGATATGCACCACAGTCTAATGCAAATCAGATATAGGGCATGCCTGGGCTGAAGCTAATTGAGTAAATTTACATTTGAAGGTCAAAGACATTTAGGTTTGACTGACTAAAACTGTTTATCAACACACATATGTATCTGGAACGACTGGGCCATTAAACCAATTTTAAACCATCCTAAAATGCTCCCCTCTTCAACTCATGTTTAATCTGTGAGTGTAACGCTGTAACCCTCCAATTTAAAGAAGCAATATGTTATAGATTATTTTATAAATTATTCAAAAGACATGCACAAAATACACATTTTGTAAAAAATAAAAAAAACTAATAAAAACGAATTTAATGCTTTGAAAAGAATGACCTACTAATGGATGATATGAATTTAGCTGTATCTCAGTAGCATTATTTTTTTCATAATTTCAGTATACCAACTGTCCTCCTCCTTGCCCTCCACTCTCCCCGTCGGATCAGAGGACTTCGGGGGTTGGCACAGTGGAAGCAGAAGGGATTGAGGAGGTGCAGATAATTAGTGACTGAAGCTGGAGTGTCCTGGGGTGCGTCTGTGTTGGATCACTCTCTGACAGGGTGTCCCGCTGACTGATATACTTCTGCCTGCCATTGAGGTAGTCCATAATCTGAGACACCATGCTGGGCTTACCTGCATGACTGTGTGCCTCTCTGCAAACAGGAGGGCTGTAGAGTGCTGGAGTCATTGGACACATATGAGAGCTTGGCAGTACTGTGCAGCGGCAGAGTCCTACGGCAGGTGAAAAACACCTTGCACCAGTGTGACCCTGCTTTCTACCGGTATGGGAACCAGTCCAAGGGAGTCTCAAGGGCTGCCGAACCAGCTTGTCTCTGGTGCTCCTATTATTATTTTCCCGCAAATTATGACATACAGACTTATAATGCAACATCAATGTGGATGTATCCAACCTTATTTCATAATAGTGTTAAGACATTTTGTAAAAAAATAATATATATATATATATATACAAATATATATAAATGTATAGATATATAAATATACCTTATTCTGGGATCCCAATAGAGCTAGATGCCAGAGGGGTTATTTTTCAAAAAGGTGTAGTTTATTTGACAATGTCGAGTAAATAATTGCTATGTTCTTTGCTGAAGTGTTTACCTTATGCGTTCAGTGGATATACTTTATTCTGACCTGTAAAAATAGATGGATAAACATGGTCATACAACAAAAAAGATCATATAATGCCAGCCAAAGAATCAGGCTACTTACCGTGGTCTTACGGCCTCTCGAGAGCAGCTGACCCCTGCCTGACCTCCCTGGCGGGAATGGACTAGAAGCGACCACATTCTGTTTTCTTGAGGTCAGCAGTGCCATGTAGTCATTAGGAGGACATTGCTTCTTTTTCTTTTTTTACCAAAAGAGCAACTTAACTAAATCCCTCGGCTGTGGTATTATCAATCCATCTAAAAATGAGGGTATGCCTAAATTGTATTAACTTACCCCACGGTAAAATGAATGGCTCCATTTGGTATGCCAAACACTGTTCGATCCAAAATCTACAAAAACGTACAAATAAATAAAGCATCTATAAGATTAAACTTCATTATTAAATAGGGTCTTTCCATCTTTCTGTTTTAACAGTAGTGAAAACTCTTACATTTCGATTCAAATAAACAATTGAACGGCTAGGCTACCGACTACAATATAAGAACTACATTTCCCGGAATCCTTCAGCCCTGATTAACAGGTTCCTGTGCGCCGCCGGTCTCACGTCACTAGCAGAAAGAAGGTCGCAAGAAGAACACATCCGAAACCGACAGCAAACTATTAAACAAGATCATGTTGGGACAGGCTGTACGTCGCTTCACCACATCGGCGGTGCGTTCTTCGCACTATGGCGAGGGACCAGGAAAGGTAATATACTTTATAAACGAGTATTTGAACGCTTTTAATGAAACTTGCAGGGTGACCGGGCCTTGTTGTTAGCATGCGCCCGCTTGGAGGTCATTTCCGCGACATGCTTCTTGATAATTTTCTCACACCAGCGATATATTAACATTACTCTGGTTTCCTTAACACCTTTCGTAAGTTCATAGTACATTCTGTACGTGTATGATAAAGAAACCTACCGATCACTGCCGTTTCTTTGCATATGATAGTGGGTAGTAGGCTTGCATCGTTAGCATAAGCTAACCCGTTAAGGCACTCTCACCAAAACCTGGTACATGTATGAAGCTACAGTTCTAATAATTACGATTATTTTACTTAAACGGTTCTTAAGTTTAGTTTTAAGGTTACACATTCAATTAACTGATTATTCATTAGCACTTGCTCTAAAGGAAGTACCTTCAGGTGAATGTACTAAGGTCACACTGTTATGACATCACTACTAGGCCATATGTATGCTTATCCAATGTAAAGGTATCGTACAATTTATATTGGAGGAAACACGTTTAGCACTGGTACCTGTTTAGCATCTAAGGACATGTATTTGTAGTATGTGCCAGCAGTAATACAATACATTGATACATGGTGTATGCATGAGATTGCTTTCATGTTTGAATTGGAGAGAATTCACACTATATAGAGCACAATCTGTTGTTCAAGCTTTAGTAATATAATATATATCCTAATGAAACAAAATAAAATCAACAATCCCATGTGGTTCAATTTGTCCTTCTCTAGTAATCATCCAATACAGCAGCTTAAAAATTGTAGTGCATGCAGTGCCACCAAATAACAAACCATGACCAGTTAGGCCAAGCAGGCCTTTGTCCCCTTAAAGCCATATAACACCTCTATGTCCTGCACGTATATTAAGATCCACAAAGATTCACGTTGCTAGTCAGACTGTACACGCCCGATTGCCAGGCGTTGACCTACGCATTGCCCTTCTCTGTAGAGGAACAAGTCAAATAATCGCTGTAGACAAGGGAGCAGGCGTAGTGTTTAGTTTTTGGTCACAGCCGGACAAGTGAATAAATGAAAGCACCTGGCATAAAACACATAATCAGATTTTACAACCTATATTCAATGAAGCAGACTCCGCCTTGTGATTCGGTTTCCGTATTTGCTCTTCAATTAATGTACTTTTTAGGTCAGAATTGCTCCAATGCCTCCTTGTGTAGATGTTAACATGATATTAAAGTATAAACTAGTCAGCTCTGCTAAGATCTGCATCGTGTCACTGAGTCCCGGTTCTTTCCAACCATGGGTTACGCAGAACTGTGAATTCAGCTTAACTCACCAATGCTTTGTTTCGGCTTTGATTCCATTGTCCTCCTGTACATTAAATAATCCTCTTTACTGAATTCAGCTTAAGCTGTACTTTTTACGAAGCAGGTTTAAGAATACAATGAGTTATACTGTTGCCAAACTAAAAGATCCTCATCTTGATGGTGTCGCGCTTCCTTTGCTCTTGGTTGTAAATAAATGGATGCTTTTTTATTTAATATGTATGTTTGTTAGAAAAGGTCCACGTGGTTGAACAATATTTAGTGATAACATCACAGGACAAATTATCCTACTGGACTAAAGCCCACTGAACTAGTCAAGTCATGTTTATCTAGTTATCCTTAAAGATGTCCTGACATGAATCACAGCAAAAAAAACGATGTAGATTTTCGGGAAACTCTTCCCCTCATCGGGGCGCTTTCAGCATTCTCTGTCAACACTCGGCTTCCTCCATCTCCGCCCCCTCGCCCCCCCCTGCCAACCCCACTCCGTTGTGATTGGTTACCTTCCGGAAGAGCATGTTGCAGCATTTCCATGCATGGAAAATCCGGATTTCTCTACGTAGATAAATCCCGGAAATTGTAACAAGTGAATCGCGACCGGCGTCCCTAGAGTTTAGCGCTCTGCACAGCTACCCCAGACGGTCAGCAGGGAATACGTCTAAATGCATGCATGCATGTACGTCATTATTTGACACTTAAGTAAATTATTTGACACTTTGGTTAAACATGACTAGAAATCATTAGAACGTTTATAGGTCCTAAAAGTCGGAAAAGCATAATAGGTGCTCTTTAACTACCCAACACTGTTCTAGACAGCTAAACGTTATATTAATATAAAATACATATACCGATGGTTCTAACAGATTTCCACAAAGAATCACATGTCAACGTTCAAGGCAAAGTGGCACAACACTCTTGTTTAAGCTACTCCGACCCTGAATGTTAGAATGTTACCTGGTACCCAAAACAGTAGCGATTAACAGAGCAGAAGCAATCCATAGCACTACTATTTAAAAACAAAAAACCTTTGTAACCTTTTTTGAGCAGTTACATTTACTTATGTAATATCTGCACCCAAAATGAAGGCTTTTAGCAAGACATGTTCCTGATATATTGTTTTCTTTCAGAACCTGCCATTCTCTGTGGAAAACAAATGGCGCCTGCTCGCAGGAATGGTGTTGTTCTTCGGAAGCGGCTTTGCATTCCCCTTCATCGTCGTCAGACACCAGATCCTCAAGAAGTGAAGTGATGCGATGTGGCCTCGCTGGAGCCAAGGTCAGTCGATTTGCATTCCACATCCGGCCCATTCGACACTTTTCTATTTGGGTGGTGAAATTACATTCTTGAATGATTGCTTCGATAATTGTCTCTGGCAATATCTTTCAAACTATCTTTTCCTCAACGGAACCCCTCTGAATGCATTACCTGTGTTTCTGGGCTTGACAGCAGTGATGTCATATGGGTCCATATTGGATGAATGTTAAGATAAGCTGGGCAAATGAGAAAATGCTCTGACAGTTTATTGCATACGTTAATGTATATATATCTTTATCAGAACAAACCTGCAGGTCTGAGGCTGTTGTCACATTATGCATTGCCTGCGGTTGCGCAAAATTGTTTATTTTCTGTCTTCGTAATGCACATCTTCAGACCTCATGCAGCTGGTCTTTTTTGTTCGTTTTTTCAGGGCTACAGATGGAACACGTGTGTCCACCAGAGTTCTATTCGTTTCAAAGAATGGGAGTTCCCTA
Source organism: Pollachius pollachius (assembly GCF_949987615.1). Taxonomy (NCBI): domain Eukaryota; kingdom Metazoa; phylum Chordata; class Actinopteri; order Gadiformes; family Gadidae; genus Pollachius; species Pollachius pollachius. The sequence continues at coordinate 7,053,295 of NC_136934.1, read as the reverse complement.
ACTGTCTTTGTAAATAAAGTTATCTGAAATCAATCTGATTTTGTGTATTTTCTTTAGCCTATTAAGCTGGTCAATCACCCCTGGCAAATCATCCCACTTTGAAGTCCTTGAAGATTATCCTGTAGAGGGGAAATAATGGTTTTGCATATATGATAATCCGTTTAATATTTTATTATTTTCAAGGTCAACTTTCTGTCGGATGGTTTAAAATCGTGCATTAAAACTATGTTCAAAATGTTCACCTGTCTAATTGCCAGTGCAAAGGCCTTGCCTATTACCTGCAGCCCTGGAAATGGAAAAGTGGATAAATGCATGTCGCCGTTAAAAATCTAGTCATTCCTTCTAGATGGATATTATATCCCCATTCTGCAGCGCTGTGCTTCGGTTGAACTCGATGCACCACCTATTTCAGTTCAATTAACCCTGTGCTGGTGGCTATAATTATCCACGGACAAAGACTAAATATGTGGGTGGATAATGCCAGCCGCTTGCAATAGAGGAACAATATGCTTCTACGTTGGACATTTTTACATTCATATTATGCTTATTAGGATTATATTTGGGGTTGGAAGGGGAGTAGACTTTACTGTAAACTGATGTTTGGTTGGACGATGGCATGAAAGATTGTGAATTGTGAGAGATAATTGGACAATAACCCCCGCAAAAGATCTTAACCTGTAGTCTTAAGGCTGGGGATGAAGCTATTAGACATTTAATGGGCTTAATGATTGGGACAAGTATTCCACTGGTGCAGCCTGTTTAATAATCAAATGGTGTTTCTCATGACTCTAGGGTAGGTGAAGAGAGTACACCCTGTCAGTGTATTTTCTACACTGTGTTGGGATGCAAACCACATATCCCTACATCACAGCCAAACGGCACAGTGGGTACACTGCAAAACAATGAAGCAGCCAGAAAACGCATCCAATTTCTTTCTTACCATTTTTTTTATATTACATTTATTGTGGGTACGGCAGAGGGTCCTCAACAAATCAATTCATACTAGACTTAGAATTTTCATACATAACACTATAATAAAGCTAATCTAAAGGTCAGAAGGGACTATGACTTTCTGAACTCTCACTGGCAGTGAGGGCAGTATTACTTTAAATTGAGCAAATTATAGACAATGGTGTTCTAGTGTGCTTCAGCACTTGAAAAGCTTATTAGCTTAGATTTAGCCTTGGGTAGAAACCTTTCCTAGCATCTGACGTATCACATGGGAGACGCTGGGTGTGGATGTCAAGAAGCAATGGTCTCTTGCGCAAGCTTTAATTATGAGTTTAGTTGAAGGTTTGAAAATTGAGTATCCCGTTAATAGCAGACTCCTGCAGTGAGAAACAGACTCCACGACGTCATCAGGGCTTCTGACGATCTATATGAAAAGAGGAATGTGCATCAGACTTGCATCAGGGGTCATTTTAAAGTGTCCCCTACATAAGCTCTAACCTTCAGCCTCACGCTGCCCAAACATTCTCATGCCATTTAGTCCAATGCTTAAAATATATCTGTCGCATTCAGTAGGCCAAATAAATGCTGTGTTAAAGTGTGTAAAGTATGACCAAGTGTTTCTTTCTGATCAATAGATAGAACTTTGTCAATCCCCTGTAGGAGAAATTTGTTATGTTTGTCCCTGTAAAACGATAATGGTAAAAAAATAAATACAAAACATGACGGTAACTCTAAAGTCAAACTGTCCAATCTGAAGGCTCTACTTAACCTCTCCCCCTACTCACTTCCTCCAATGCAAAGTGAACAGAACTGAGTAGGGGAGGGTGTAGCCTAACTAGTCTGTGAACGACCCAGAGAAATGCAACGCAAATCCACTGAGAACATGTATGAGGCTTTGTAATAAAATCCAGGACGATTTTGATATTCCGCCCGGACACATTTTTTTAAAAGTGTCTCAAAAAGAGGGCATGTCCAGGCAAAAGAGGACGTCTGGTTACCCTACGTATGGGGAACCCATTTGATTCCTACCTGTTCCACTGTTAAATAGCGGCGCAAATTGGTGGGCGCTATAGGTCTACTGGTAATTCATCTGCGTGAGAAATGCGAAGTGTGTCGTGTGAGTGTGTGCATGCATGGGTTGAATTGCGTGTGTCTCACGCCGAATGAGTGAGACTTGAGAGCCGTGTATTAGGCTACTACTTATACCTTTTATAATTCAGCCAAATGTAGCCCGTTCTAATTTATATTTAGTAGGCCTTATGTGTAGGCCATTAATCACCTAAATTATTCATTACATCCTTTATACTGAAGTATTAAAAAGTAAAAATTATATTTTCTAATATCAATAAATTGCTGTAGCCGATTGTTTTCATTGCATTTACAAAAGAACAAAAAAAAAACTAAAAATGAGAATTCCCAAACCGGCAAGTGTCAGCAACATCTTTTTCATTAAACGTTGCCAAGGTAACATGTGCTCTCGTTAAGTGCTGTCCCAATCCCATATACCTATCTCAGCCCGTGTGGCCTCACACACTCGCTCACTTATCACCTGAGATCAATTAAGTCTGTGAGTCCTTCCGTCATGCGCCATAGCAAGGACACGCGCCCGAAGGACACTTGGGACCACAGTGCAGAGCCCTCTCGCAACAGGAGTCATTCCAGCATGCAAGTTGTTCGCGGACCCTGAAGTAGGCCGAAAGATTGTCCGGCACGTTGTTAAGCCAGCCGTTCCTGATGTACGAGGCCGCCAGGGAAAGAGCAGGGTCGGCAGCTGAGGCTTCCTGCAGCTCACTCAGTGACACAGTTTCCTGCAGTGGCGTGTAGAGAAGCTGTATAATGTTATGCTCTGCCTCGTCATGCACAGGGGCTGTAGACTCTGGTGTGGGTGCGATGATGGAGCGAGATAGCGGGTCGGCCACTACGTTGTCCCTTCCTGGTGTGAACTGAAGACGAAAATTGTACTGCTGTAGGCGGTCGGCCCAGCTGTGCAATCTGAGTGGTTTGTGGCCGGTGAGTGGCCCAGAGTGTGCTGAGGGCTTGGTGATCAGTCCTTAACATGAATTCACGTACATACAGGTACATGTGCCAGCGTTCACAGGCCCAGAGACAAGCCAGTGCCTCCCGCTCTTCCACAGAATACTGTTGTTCCGTAAGGCTGAGTGCACGGGAAGCAAAAGTGATTGGCCTTTCCATGTCACCCTGAAGTTGAGACATCACGGCGCCTCACGTCACAAGTGTGGGGCTGGCCGATTCGAAGTGTGCCAGGATAGGTGGTGAGGTGTATTTTCAGGCGATGGACTGCCTCGGAGCATGCTGGAGTCCAGATCCAGGGCTCATCGGTTTTCAGTAGTTTGCGCAGTGGAGCAGTTGTGTCGGAGTACTGAGGTAAGAAACGGAGATAATACGCAGTCAGGCCCAGGAAGGAAGCAACTTGCGCTGGTGCCGTTGGCCCAGGTACGCTGGCCTCCGTGTTCGACTGAAGTGGGCTTATGCCCCCTGCTGAGAGGCGGAACCCCACGTAGTCGATCACAGAGACACAAAGACACATTTGTCAGTGTTCAGCGTAAAGTGGTGCTCAGCCAAGGCGGTGAACACTTTCTGGAGACGCTCATCGTGTGTAGCGGCATTGATTCCATGGACAACAATGTCGTCAAGGTAAATGGCCACGCCAGGGATCCCAGCTGGAGGCCATGATTTTTTGAAAGCAACTTGGGGCTGAATTTAACCCAAAAGCCATGCGTTTGTAGTGGAACACCCTGTCATGGGTAATGAAGGCTGTTAAGTTGCGGCTATCAGGATGTAATAGCACTTGAAAGTATCCTTGGCGAAGATCCAATTTAGGAAAAACTGTTGACCCATGGAACTGAGCCGTGAGCTCCTCTATGGTGGGCAAGGGGTTAGCAGTCGGATATTACGGCCTTGTTCACTGCTCTAAGGTCCACGCAGATGCGTGGGCCACCAGTCTTTTTCTTTATCACCACCAAGTTGGATATCCACGGTGAAGCGTTGACCTGCTCTATGATGTCATCATCAAGCATACGCTTTAGCTCCGCCGTGATGTCATCTCGCAATGCCGGCGGGGAACGGCGGAGTGGTTGGACCACTGGTGCGATGTTTGGGTCTACGAGGGGCTGGTGAGAAAAGGCTGTGGTGCAGCCCAGCCCGTCAAACAATGCAGGCCACTGTTTCTGCCACAGGGTAGCGACGGTGTGGAAGGTTGTGAAAGAGGTCGAGACCAAGTAGATTGGCCCCATGGCGTGACACGTGGAATGTGAAGGCTGGCAGAGCCCTTTCATCGTAGCGCACGGACAGCTGGAGTGAACCTACAATGTAAATTTCGGCATTTCCATAGCCACGTAATGTCGTGGAAGGCGGTCCCAGTGGTTTATGCGAGAAGAAGCTGTGTGCCTTTTACTGGGTTAGTGTATGTCTAATATTGTGAAATAGTTATATATGTTTTTTTTTCATATTTCCCTGCGTGGAACAACCTCAGCTGCCTGTTGATCACAATAGGGGATTGGTATTACACCAAAGGTAATCTTAATCGCTCAAAAACCGCAGCCAGTCGGATTGCTCGAGTACCCCTGCCACTCCGATCACCCAAGAACCCCTGCCCAGCCAATGAGTTTGCTCGAAAACCCCAGCCAATCCAATCGTTCGGCAGCCTGAGCCAACCAGATCTCGGGGCCCCACTCAGTGTGCTCTGCTCTGTCTGCGTACAGTCGCGGTCACATTTCAAAGAGCTCTGCACAGTTCAAACTGAGGCTTGGGCATGCATCATCAGTTTGCGTATTCGTGAAAAGGTGTGTAATTTGAATGAGTAATAGGAGGTGTCTCATGAAAGCGTGTGCAGAGGGTCATTGGAGTAAAACCCCTCAACTCTCACACTCAATGAGTGAGAGTTGAGTTGGCAGCTTCGTGGCACAGCCAAACACAAACTTCACAGGGTGTAAACGGAAGTTAACACCCTGGGCCAGATTTTCATGCAGTGCTAGTTCGCCAATATGGGCTTCGCTGGCTACAGCCTGCTTTCATTTTTCAGCTCATGAGAGCTGGGGCTGGGAGGTGGAGCTAAGCGGCTGCAGGTGCAGAGTGATTGTCACGTTAATTTTTTTAATAGCTGGCCTCTGATTGGTCCGCTTATTGCCAAAGTGCCACTCTTGGCAATTGCTTAGTTTGACTACATGGACGCGCCGGCACTGCCCTTACGGTGGCCCACAATGGCCTAGATCACTTAAAGGACTTGACATCTCTCCGCAGCGTGGCACTTTGGGAGGCTGCAGGAGGGAGGTAGGAAGGAAGGGAGAGGGGGAAGAGGGAAAGAGAATACATTAGGAGGATTACGCACGCAGCATGCCAGCCTCTTGCAGGAGCCTGTCATGCTGCATTTAGAACCCAAGTGTGAAGCGGGAGAAGAGAGAGAAAAGATGAGTGTGTGGCACGCACCTTTGGGTTTTTATATTCAGATTATATATTGCACAATCCGTACCACTTTGGTTAAATACATTTGTGTATTTAACCGCTTTTATACACGCATGCATTTTAACGCAATCCTGCTTGTAATTGTCCAATCAGGCAGTGGTTTAATGAAAACTGGTGTAGGTTCTGTTCCGTCACAGAATAATTATACTCCTGGATCGCATATATACAGTATATATATATATATATTGTGACAGGAAAACCATTAGGTATTATAATCCTCCTCAGGTATTTCGTTCGTTATCATTTACTGTATGCTCAAAATAAATGGACAATGCTATCTATTTTCATATAGGCCTACGTATCCGTAAATGCAAAATTAAACTTATATGCCCATTTTTGTCCTCCATGTAAGTGCTGCAGTCTCTCCAGGCTGCGCAATACTCCTTTCTGTATCTCGTGTGTGTGTAATCAAATTATAGCCTCATTTGCACTTCACAGGAGAAGACTGGGCTTAGTCTGATGTCAAGCCTGCAAATCCATCCAATAAAAACACAGAACGCTGGATCAGTTAGACTACTAGAGGCATCGGCATATCTGAGGCACACTGTTACAGAATAGACACAATATAATATAACTCAATATTAATTGTGATAAGTTGGTAGTGGGTTTGGGACTGCGTTGCAAAAACTATTTGAAAAGACGTTCAAACTTATTTATTCCTCAGGCATTAGTACTACCGTCTGCATGGGCGCTCATGATGTGCTTTGTTTTTTTGCTTTGCACCGATAACGTCTGAGTCAGAACGTCACTGTTTTTTGATGTGGTATCATGTGGCATGGCCATGAAAACCATTTGAATGACAACTCGTGGTGATATATCTGCAACTGTGTCTGTTCCCTGACTTCCCGTTGCCCCAGTCTTTGACACTGCAATGCCAGTCCGTACAGTTTCAAGGACACCCAGGACTCACTCAGAGTTAACTGCTTGGCTTACCATCCCTTCCCCTTCCTTTGTTTACCACCTCAAACATGCTGACTGGTGGAGAAGTACGGAACTGTCAGTGCAGGAAGATGAAGTGAACACACTCCTCCCTTTTCATCGGGGAGAGGGAGCTCCTCTTCCTCAGCTTTCTCAATGCTGCTGTTATTCCCCTATCTTTAGGGAATTTCTGTTCACAGTAGATGAATGCCGGCTAGACGCAGAGCAGGCTTGGATTTATGTGCGTTGCTTCGTCTGTGAGAGTGGAAATGTGGATGAACTTTTCAATTAAATTGAAAAAAACTATATGCGAGGAATCAAAAATAAAGTGTGCCTTCCTCATATTTGCACACGCACGCACAGACATGAAAACAGAGACACACGCACGCACACAAACACACACACACACAGACACAAACACACACACACCAAAAAAGCAGTGCACATAAATAATGCACCAAAAATAATGACCAGCTGCTCACACAACCACATGTGACGTAAGCAATTAATTTCCAAGTACATAGCACCCGGCCATGTCCTCACACACTCACATTGTACTTCTTCAGCCCTCACCATTACAATGTCGTCCTCAAGGGGGAAATAAATGCCCTTCACATGAACTAAAAAGAGATAATTCTGTCTACAGAGTCCAAGTAGCGAGAGGGGACATGTGAGAAACATGGAGGGCTAGGGCAAAGAGGAGCGCTTTCAATCCAATTTATTTCATACTCAGTTTTATATTAAAATAATGGGTGCAGAGACCTGGAAGGGGACTTGAAACTTGCATAATGTCTAGATCCACTACAGCCCAATTTAGCCCCAAGAACAGTCTCCAGCTCAATAATGTAACACTTTACACTGCCTGCCTTAATAGTAGCCAGATTCAGGGTGAGAGATTTTTCATTTAAAATAATTTTGCCTACTTAAGTGTGTGCTCTCTAACATTAAGTCTTACGCCTGTACCTCTGAAATAATTAAATGTGATTTTGTTATTCCTGAATTTAAATGCAGTGCATTTTACAATTTGTTGAAGAGGCATGGTTTCGTCCCCATTATCGCAACTATTTATTTCCCTGGTAACAATAATTCAACCCCCTACTGCAATTGGTGAAGTACCTGAATTTCATCATAGTTTTATAAAAATATCATTCTTTTATCACCTCCAACATATGTGTGCCTAATCAAATTGGTAATGGCATTCCAAAGCCAGTCTATTCTTCTTCTTAACCAGCTTGCCTTGTTAACCAATTCCTAATAGGACAATTGAGGGTGGCCTATTTATCATGGATAGTTAAAACACAGCACAGCCAATAGATCCACACACAAGTAGTGTTAACACATTCCCTTTGGCAAATGCCCCTCTGTGTCTCTGCAGCTGGGCAAGTGGTGTATTTTTAAAAAGATCTAGATGATAGGAAATCCAACAGGTTGGGTTTTCAGAATAACGAAGTCTCACAGGACTGGAAGGGTCGAGGGAGCAGGAGAGACGGAGGAACAGAAAACACTTATTTGCTTTGCATAAGTTTATCTCCCCCTCCCACGTGAAGACGGACTATATTTGAACCGGTCTCTGCCGGCAACTGTGCCTGCTGGTCTCTAACTGCCTGCCCTTCTCCGTACTCCAGCACACAGGAATACAACCCACTACATTCTACTTAGGGATAGACATCTGCTACAATAAGCATACAAAGCACACACAAAGGACCGCACACCCACAGGTAGCTGAGTGCTAACTTAGCTGTACGATACACACACACACACACACACACACACACCCACACATGCTTGACACATACTCACACAGCCTATTACTGTCTCTGTTTCTTAAGAGACGGTGGCTTATTGGCAACAGCCAAGCTGGGCCGGAAGTTTCTCAGAGCTGTGAAACACAGCGCCTTTTGTAATGTGTATTAAAATGAAAAGCAAACTTAGCACACTTAATGCCACTGCCATTGTATAACTACATGCTGCAAGGGGTGGTTCTGAAATAGAGCCCAATCAAACCACCTCCCGTTAGTCAGCCAGCCTCGGCAGACAGTCTCACTACATAAATGGGATTTGTTTCAATGCACCTTTTTAATTATATTCACCGTTGGAATAGAAGAAAGAAATCCAGGAAAAGTACAGGTGGCTGTCAGTGTGAACCTGCCTCTGTGTTATTTGTTTCCCCTGGGGTTGTCACCGGTGTCAGCACTGTATAGATGTTGGAACGCTGTTTACCATAACCGCAAGGTATTCACTCATAGCTCTCCGTTATTCTCCATGAGAACCCATGGCAGCAGAGTACGGATAACAAAATGCATAAGCTATCTGAGAGCCCAAAGTTGTATAGGGCCCGCAGGGCTGGGAGGGATGGTTAGCCTGATAGCACCCCCAGCTGGGCATAGGCAGCCGGGAGTGTACTTTTTGATATGATCTCCAAACATACTGTATATGCCTGGTGGAAAGGATGTAGCTGGCTATGTTGTCCTCTAACTCAGAGTTGTGTACAAAATCATCATATCCTAGTCATGTCATCTTTGTTTGAAAACGACAAAGGCTACCAGTACAATATTGAGGCTTTAGGGAACAATGATATATAAGTCTACTTTAGTCTGGCAGCTGAGGTTGAAAGCATTTCTCTCAGACATTGGGGTGTTTCCTTTCAACAGAGGAATTCATGCCAAACGATGAGTACAATACACATAAAAGACTGCGTTGAGGCCAATGTGAATAAAAACATAGTTTCATGATTGAAATTATTGTAAGACACAGCTTGTTTTTCTGTAGTTTATTCTCTTCCAGGGTGTTCTAACAAATCAAGTGTTGTAGCTAAATGGTCCTTTTCAAAGTTTGATGGACCAAAATGGTGCCCATAACTCACACGGTGAGGCCTCATTAAATCCATTTAATGCTCTTCACAATATGAAAAAAAAAGAAATTGCTTACAGAGATTAGATTTTATGTTCATTTTTTATCCAAATAGTACAAAGACCCACTGCTTTTTCAGCATTCTGAGAAACCATGTCCTTTTAAAAAAAAAAAAACGCAATGAAAACAAATTTCAACCAACTTTCTTTCTCGCAACCGTTGATTCTCAACAGATCAAAAGTCTGCGCCTCGGCTGTATTTCATACCATCTGCTGTGATAAGCAAGGCCAACACATTAAATTATCAATACTCCCCAAACCACCCGTGTTTCCACCAAACACAACAACACAAGTGGCCCGGTGCATCTTTTGTTGAACAAAGCCAAGGCTGCTGGACCGGGGGATGCAGAGGGGAGGAGAGGGGAGAGGGGAGAGGGAGGGGGAAGAACAAACGGATGAGAGCACGGCTGATAAGGGCTGAAGTATAGAACGCAGCGCCCCCCCCACCCCCGCTCCCCGCCCCTTATCCCCACCCAACCTTTACCCCTTACGACGCTGCTTGCATGGCAAATGAGAACGAATGGGGTGAACAAAAACATTTACCGCATGTGTAATAGCGTGTGGTGATTGTGGCCGGACGACTGGACCGACTCGGACACCAGGAGAAAGCAAGGAGTGTGGCAGAACTTTCTCAAGCTCAACTGCAGCTGTGCTGGCTCAGTGAGGGTGCCTCAAAGGAATTGGTTTCTGTGTCGGTGTCTCGACGCCTGTGGAACCGATGTCGTTTCTCATCTACGCGTCTGCCATATTTAATTGTATTAAATAGTAATGACATACGTTCACCAACAGTGTTGCCGCAACTATGACTCCCATCTGCATCTGTGCCCCAGCAGAATAGGAGGAAGTCATTGTTATAGGAGATCTTGCTCTTCCCTATTTCGGTACATAATAAACAGGATAAAGATTTGAACAAATCCTTTGCTCTACGTGAAGAGGAAAATCAGTCCATCTTGTGTAATTCTCTTCCTTTTGCCAGCTTTCAAATTAGACTGATATATGTTGTATACATGCTCTATCATACACAATGGCTACTTTTATTCTCTTATGACAACTATGTCATAATGGTAACTATGACCTCAAGCACCACACTCAGTCAAGAATGTATTTCCATTCACAATAGGATTCATTGCTGCAGCAAACAAAGATGTACGTCTTTCTCACATCTCTCTTTCCCTCCCTCAGCCTGACTCCTTCTGCATCTCAATATACCCCTCATATCTGTTACACTTTTTGTTTATGAATCCAAACTGTTGGCACACAGAGACCTTTAAAAACGAATGAGGGATCTTTCCGAAAATGGTTTGTGAACTAAATATGTGCTAGTGAGTTTTCAAAACCTAAGAAAAAGGATGTGTGTATCTTTCATTGAAATTATTTTGTTGAAAGAGAATACAAGAGAAGGGAAGGTTAAAATTGTCAGATTACTTTTTTCTTGGTTACATTAAAATAATTTATATCAAGAAACTTTATCGGAGATTACCAGAATTCCACTTTTGTTGCATCATTTCCAGTGAATAATCCAACATATTAAAGAATGCATTCTCATCAGTATTATCTTGATGCAATAACATCATATTAGTGTCTTCATTCTGAAAAAATGTCTTTATCTAACCATGGAAATCTTTCCCCCATGGCTATGTCGTAATATCAAATACTTTCAGAACAATGTTACAGTATGGAGACTTAAATTGGTGGAACTACGATATTTTAATCTTTAAAAGTGAATTACATACCTTCAAAGGCTCATCAATTTCTCAAACCATAAAGTTCCATTATTTCAACTTTAATGTGGTTTTCCTTGAATGTCTTTCCTTTGATTTTTTGATCTTCAAAGTTAATTGGATTTAAAAAAAACCTGAATTCACCAATGTAGAATGGGCATTTATAACATCTATCTTCTTTCTGCTATGAGGGGTCCCCTTGTCAAAGGCCACATTATATTAAGTGGATTTCTATTGTGAGCAAAAATTGAAAAAAGAGTATGTGGAGGATGATCGGTTACTTAGAAAGTAGTCTTTTTGCTAATTACTTTTATGTTGGATTTCTTCAATTGGTTTCATATGGGTGACCCACTTGCATGAACTCCTATTTTACTCACTTCCCATCTGAGCATTTGGTTCAATTAATTTCCTTTGTGCGATTCCTACATTGTCTCTTAATAGGTAAATGGCAAGTTTCTGAACATACAGCTTTTGAAGAAAAACTATTTTGCGCCAGCTAGATGATCCCTTCCTGCATTTACCAAGCCCTCCTTTGATTTAACAACTGACATTGAAAAATAACCATTTCCATCTCACCTTTTCCACACTAACGCACAGCAACGGCAGTTATGCTTTATCGTCAGCCTTGTGGGAAGAGCCCAGGGTTCATGCCACCAGTAAACATGACCGATCACTTTCCCAGCTATTGAAAGCAACAGAGGCAGAAAGAAAATCAAAAATATAAGAGGGCATGTTTGCTCCTCCATTAAACGTTGCAAAACATGACATGCAGATGGGCAATCGTGTGTCCCCTGCTAGACAACCGGCCTTGAGGTATTTACTGCGTTGAATATCGAATCATCGAGTGAGTCAACAACGTCACCCTCCTTCACCCAGCTTGAGGAAGAGGAAGCACCGTTGGAGACATTGACAAGCCGCGGCAGGAGAGTGTGGTGGCGGAGGAGTTCTGTAAATATATGCCGGCGATGTGTATCTGGCCAAAACCATTCCACGCAAGTGAGCAATCCCGAGGGCCTGCTCTGCAGCCATCTGTGAATGAAGCAGAGAGAATAATCAGTGGGGAGCGAAAGGTCGCTGGAATCAAATCTGCTGAATCAAATCAACCCGAGCAGCTGCGGGAGGACAGGAGAAATAGCGAAAGATGGCGGTGGCTTTGAGAGATAGAAAGAACATATTAGGGAAAAAAATGGCTAATCCGTGGAAGATGGAAAAGGTTTGTTGATGTGAGATAACTGCAATACAGATAATGAGGCCCAGACAATTACACCACAAAGAATGATGTTGTTAGATGGAGTTTAGAATAAAAGCTTTGATTATGCTGACCGATGTTCGATTTATTTTGATAATTTTGTGATTGGTGAGCATGAGAGCTATTCAGTAAGTTAGTGAGTTAATCAGTTGCTCAGTTATAGCTGCTTTTTTACTATTATAAAGGGGGGGAAAAGAAAATAGCTTTTCTTGACCTTTATGAGAATAGATACATAATGATCCACCGAGAGGTGATTTGCACTTTCGTTAAGACCTATACTATCCTCTGGATGTCCCTTCCTCTTTTACTTATGTATAAAGGCGTAGGGTTCGGGTGCAGTGATGTGCAGCCAAGCAAGTGCTGATTATGCCTGTACTTTTCACACCACATTTATTATTACGAAGACCAAATACAGTACCGAAGCAGTGTCCTTCAATCGCATGCTCCTCAATACTTACTTGACTTGTTTCCCATTCCAATATGAATTGTGGAGGAGCTTGTGTTCTCCGCCATGTATTGCATTGGCTGGTGCACCTTTATGAACTTCCTATTAGTGTCATAATTCTTCTTTATTTGATTCAAAGGGCAATTTTCTGTTATTGTATGTATGGATCTGAATTATAGCCCGTAGTAAGGCTCAGCAGAGCACTTCCGCCGTATGGCCGGCTGTAATCTTTTCCCTTCCTCTACCACTGGAGCGGAGTTGGCATTAAACACTGGTTACTGGCGACGCCTGTCAGTGTGGTGTGCAGTGGCCTATGATCTACATCGGTCTGGACTTTAAGTACCTGCTGCACGCCCCTAGCAATTATGGGCTGCTGCACTCCCCTGCCAAAGAGGGAGAGCTGGACATACATCAGATGTGAGCAATACCATTATTCCCAGTGAATTATTCATCTGTGGTATTACTGGAGAAATTATTTGAGTCCCTTTCCGTTTCCATTTTTAGGAGGATAACTTTTAAATAGCGCAGACCTCACATCCACCTGTGTCACGTGACGCATTTCGTGTTTTGACTTGGGCCGAAGTGAACGGGTTGTCAAATCGCTGTGGCTGTCATCTTGTATTTCATCGTCATTCGGTTATTATAAACATAAGTCGTTTATTTGTCGTATTCCATCTGTTTCTTGCACTGTGTGTGTGTGTTACGCTCCCATTACCCATTCTCACGTTGTGTACCGTAGGCTTATTGGAGCGAAAATATTGTAGTTTTGGCCACCACGTGAAATCCATCCTCGCCTTTTTCCTTTTTTTGACACCCCCCCCCCCTTCTCACTCGCCTGCCTGGCCGATTGCAAGTGTCAGAGCGCTTGACGGACGACAGTCCCTCCCCGGTGACTGCGGCAGACATCATGGCCTAGAAATTTCACCTGTTTTCTCCACCCATGCATCATGTCCTAATCATAATCCCCGGCACGTAGGGCGGCTCAGTATGTGGGGGAAACCCTGATCAGTTCCACCCTGAATGCCTGTCTAATGGTCTACAGTTGATTGGGCAGGGGCAGTGCTGTGCTCGCCAGAGTGGAGGCTGTTCGCTGCAGCCGGGAGACATGGCCCAGCCAGCCAAGGCCCTGGTTGATCCAACAGCAGGTCATCATCATCACACGCACGCACGCACGCACACACACACACACACACACACACACACACAGACACACACACAGCACGCACACATATGCACACATACGCACATACACATACACACACAGACAAATGTGTGTTTGCACATATACACATAGACATACACACATACACCGACGACATTAATAACTGCCTCGAGGCTCAGTAATGACTTATGAGGTTGTGGAAGAGAGCATTCTTCCCTTTCATGAATGGTGTGCAGTACAACATAATCAATTTCAGTGCTGCACAAATACATGCCACTTTATTATACACATAACAAATGAGCATTAAGCAGTTGGTAATGCAACCGATTTATCTTGCCCAGGCTTGGTAGTGTCATGAAGTGCGCTCTGCGATCTCGAACAGGACACTACTTTACGAAAGCCAACGCTTTTCATTAAAAATGTAAATCCAATCAGTGTTGTAATCTCAGGCTGTGACTTTTGCCGCAGCAAATGGGGCTGAAATAACCAACCCTAATCAACCCTAATATCGATCAATCACAAAGGGCCTCATGCACAGTGGATTGGAGGGGGGGATCAGAACATAGTGACCCCCCCACCCCCTCTCCCCGTTGTGGGCGGAGCGTCTACACGATAGAGTCGACGATATTGAGACAGATCGGATGGATATTAACTGGTGATCTCAGAGACGTTTATAATGACTCAACACAAACACACACACACACACACACAAACAAGTCTGAACCGTATAATTTTCCTCAGAAGAGCAAAAGGACAACAAACTAAGTGTGCACCCTCTTGTTTGTGTCCTTAGTTCTGGGGAGCCCGGTCCGTTGCATCTGGGATGGCCCCTTGTGAGCTGTGGGTTAGCACAAGCCTTCCTCCTGTGTGCTCATGACATACCCTTGCTTGCTCTGGTGCACCCAGGGGCTACAACGGGTCATGGGCCGTGGGCACAGGCAGCACACGGGCATTGTGTGCCTGTGGTTTGTCTCCAGCAATACCCCGCTCTCCCTGCACACTCTGTCCTAATGAAATCCGTTATTATTCTCTAAGTTCACGGTCCTTCACAGGCGTTGACCTCAGCATGGCACAATCCACATTAGAGCGATTAAAAAAAATACATGAACCGTCTGTGTCCATGGGAAGCACATTAACTGTGTCTGTCTTTTGTGTATTGTGTTGGTTTGTCTATTTGTATTTTGTGTATTGGTTTGATTAGTCTATTGTGTGTTGAATGGAGTGTGTCTGTGTGTCTGTGTGTGTGTGTGTTTGTGTTTGTTTGTCTGTGCATGTCCATATGAAAAATGGAAATTACTTTATAGTTTAAATGTGAATGTTGGTGTATGAGTTTTTCTTTGTGTGTGTGACTGGGTACGTGTATGTGTGTGTTTGTGTGTGTGTGTGTGTGTGTGTATACATGTGTGCATGCCTGGGAAAAATAGGATTAAAACTTGCTCATAGTTTGGATGAGGAAAAGAGAGTGCACACACAAACACAAACAAATACACACACCTCGGCACACTAACAAACATGACTACTGCCAACACGCTGGACAACCTTCTAACCGCCTCTGCTGCACAAATCAGTAGCTCTGTAGAACCCAGACATCATAAAAAAGATTTATGTAATTTAATTAAGCTTTTGCACAATTGCCTTTATTTACAGCTGCATGAGGCTGGCAACGGCGATCACATGGCAGAAAAAGCAGAGCAGAGAGGCCATTATTTGTGTCCTTTACTCCACATTGTTCCCCAGAAATCAGAACAAGGCTCCTGAGAGTGTCCACAACAGCGCTCGCTAGACCATATTGAGGCTTGAGGATCATATTTATATTCATAAGGAAGCATGATGCTTTCACACTTACCCGATAAGGGAATAAGTAAGTAACTATTTTCTGGAGCCCTGTCACTTGGAGTGATGCGTCTGGAAAGTATGATTCATGTCAATTTGTATTAAAATGAAAACAAATGTTTGGATCTTTTATATTATGTATATAGTTTGTATGTTCATTGGCGTGTCCGTCATATTGCTTTTTCTTCTCTAAAGTTGTTAGAGCCTTTGAGTAATATTAATTGTTGTAGAGCTCACAATATGCTCTGATGCTACAGTGACCTCTACTGGAGAGTAATATAGTGGACGGTAATGCGAGGTTCATAAGTGTGTGTTTGTGCGTGTGTGTTTGTGTGGTTAGGGTTATACACACACACACACGCACGCACGCACGCACACACACACGTACACACACACACGCGCGCGCGCACACACACGCGCACACACACACACACACACACACACACACAAGCACACACTGTCCCTATTGTCGTTCTGAGACCCTGGTGGACGATTGTAACTAAGAATCACGCGCTAATGTTCACTGTGTGTTGTGCCTCTATGCACACCAGGCTGTTTGTTTTAATTTCCCTTCCAAAAAACAAACAGTATAATTCACTATTGAGGTTTGTTGTGGCTTGAACCCCTATTTCAGTGCAGTATCTATGATACTTTCATACGACATACATCGTGAATGGTTTGCCTTGCCCTTGTGTTATTATCGCGCTGGGAGAGCTTCTAAATCCAACCAGGAGAGGGGGCAGCTCCCACACCCTTCCCGTTCTACTCCCCTGTCCCGCATGAGCTGCTATAAGAGTTTATAAGGAAGCTTTTGTAGGGGCCTGAATTGAAGATTGCATTGAGAGCAACTGTATAATTCATCATCTGTCTGCCTATCTGTCTGTCTCTCTGTCTGCCTGCCTGCCTTCCAGCCCGACCCGTCCATCTGTCTCTCTGTCTCTCTTTAGTCATCATTTATCCAGCCGTCCATCTATCTGTCTATCCATCCACCCGTCTATGTGTCTTTCTATCTGTCTGTCTATATGTCTTTCTGTCTGTCTGTCGTAGACATATGCAGAGCAGAGACTCAGGGCCATCTCTTAGTGTCATCTCTTAGGGCTTTGGCATGTGGACATCCATCACAGATGGGCATCTGTCATGTAGATTCATGCTTATCAGCAAAACACACACACAAGCATGCACACACGTACACAAACAGACACACACACATACACATACATACACAAAATACACATGATTTGACGATGAAGGTATTCATGCAGATTGTATGAATAAGTATGCTCGGCAACAGTCTGGATTCTGAGTGTGCATTTATCTCTGTCAGCTATTTCAACCCAGCTAGACACAGGAGAAGGCAAGGTGTGTGCCGCTCGTGTACTATAAGCTCTCTGACAGCTTTGTATTGAAAAGAGGCCTGGATTTGGTTGAAAAAAAGAAAAGGGTAAACAACACAGACGAGAAAATTGCTTTGAGCAAAACAGGCTCCATAGCTCTGAAAACAGTCTCTTTCTCTGGAAATGTGACAATGTTCTGAAAGGTAATGAAGGAAAGCACGGGTAAAAATAGTCCCTGTCTAGCCAGTGATGACAAAACCATACCTGCTGATCCGGAAGCAAACCTACATCTGCTTTGAAGGCCCGAAAGCCAAGAGGGACATGAGATGGCTACTGTCCCATCCAGTCATGATCAAACCGTACTGCTAAAATCTAAAGAAGGGCTCTAAATGTGTTTGTCATTGTCTTTGAATATTTTTACTCTGCAATGAAAGTGGAATGCTTTTGAAGATATAATAGTTTGTTATAGTAGTATTTTAATCTATCGTACTGGGAGATAATCCGGGGATGAAATCAAGCTGATGAGCAGATGGGATTGTGTGTGTGTGTGTGTGAGTGTGTGTGTGTGTGTGTGGGTGGGTGGGTGGGTGTGTGTGTGTGTGTGTGTGTGTGTGTGTGTGTGTGTGTTTATGTACGTGAAAGTGTGTGTGTGTGTGTGTGTGTGTGTGTGTGTGTGTGTGCGTGTGCGTGTGCGTGTGCGTGTGTGTGTGTGTGCGTGTGTTTCTGTGTGTGTGAGTTTGTCTGTGTGTGTAATTATGAGAGCAAGGGTCGAGTAATAATACACTGTACAGAGATGCTATGGCTTCTTGCAGACAAATTACAGTGTATGTGTGTCAACATAATCAGGCTTGTATGCTTGTATGTCATTGACCTGTTACTCTGGTATTCCTTCACTGCATCACCAGACCTATTTCAGAAATATATTCATTTCCGTTTTAGTTTTAGATAAGGACAATAAAAGTGAAATCTATTCCCATCCAATTAAAATGAAGAGCATTTTAACATCATTAGGATAATGCATCATTAGGCAGATTCTGCATCATTTACATTTACTGTATCCATTGAAGAAGGGGTTTTGCTTTATTTCTACACTCATTATTTTTTGCCAGGGTTTACTCCGTTCTCAATGAATATGCACTCTCTTGTTTTAATCGCTTGTCCTAGATTCTCCCACCTGTGGTGCCCTCGTTTCTGGTGTAAATTTCGAACACACCATCACTCTTCCACTTAACACCAAACCAGACACCCCTCTTGTCCCCCCCCCCCCCCCCCCCCCCACACCCCCACCCCGTGGGAGCTGTTCTGGTGAGACGCAACTTCATCACTTTGTAAGTAACACATTTTATCACATACACTCCGGAGGGAAGATAACTCTCACCTCTTAGCTCCGAGCGTTTGATTAAAAAGCAATCTGTCCAGTAATCTAAATTTGTTTTTTGCAATATTCAGACTTCAATGCACTTTTCTTTTTCTGAGGGATAAATTACTTGTTATCAAGCAGCAGCATGATGTGTGAACCCCTGCGAGGAACACACACACACACACACACACACTCTCTTGCTCTCTGCAGCTATAACATTATTTTTTTTGTACCACAGTTGAATGGATGAACAAAGAAGAAAAAAAAAAAGAAAAAAGGCGGTGATACATGGCTGTCAGATGAAAGATTAGCTCTTTGAGTGCAGCCGCAATGACAGTCACAAAGTCCCCTTCCAGCCCAGTAACACTGGCTCTCTTGGTACAAGAGACTTCCTTAAACCAGTGATCTGCAGAAGGACCTAATTGCTTGATAACTAAGAAGTCAAACTTATTTTATTCTGGTATTCAAGTGTTAAAGTACAAATCTTCTACTCTTCTACCAAAATTGCAGAGCAAAGACAAACAAAAGCATGACCCACTCATCCTCTTGAGTCATCAGTAAGTTGTGTTACTGTATGACTGTTAAACAGGACAACCTCAAAGAGCAGAAAAGCGTTCCTCATTAAACGTGTGCTGAAA
Organism: Pollachius pollachius; assembly: GCF_949987615.1. Taxonomy (NCBI): domain Eukaryota; kingdom Metazoa; phylum Chordata; class Actinopteri; order Gadiformes; family Gadidae; genus Pollachius; species Pollachius pollachius. The sequence goes on along the minus strand of NC_136934.1, from coordinate 7,034,293 downwards.
CCCGTGTGGACGGTTGCCTTTACTGCCCTGCACTCGCTGTAGTTTGCTTCTAAAACAACTAGACATTAGAGCACAAAAGGGCGTCCAGGTAACTCTCTGCTTCAATCAACTAGAGTGATCTGAGCGACGTGCACATTTTCCATTGTGTATGAAGAGCAATTAATATTCCGAACACGTAATGCATCCCCGGTGGGTTGCATGGGTACAGCGACGGGGGGCACGGATCAAGGGGAACACAGGAGGGATGTACCCCGGCTCTGAGCAGCAGGGGGTTCAATGAGCAGCAGGGGGTTCCACAGGTGCATGTTAAACACAGCTAGTGTAAGTGTTGGGTTTGCTTAGCATGCTGAAAATCAATGAACACAATGTGTGTTGCCAGGTCGTTATCCTAAGAGCTTTCCCTCATTGAACTGATTAAACTGCTGTGACATACATTGTTCCCTCCCCCCCCCCCCCCCCCCCCCCCCCCCAGCCCCCCCCACACACACACACACACACACACACACACACACCACTACTTCTCTCTTCTGGATTCTCCTTTCCTTCTTTGTTTCTTACTAGTTATCTATCTGTCTTCCTTTTTTTTGTATATGTAATGAAAGAATCAATCTATCTACCTGCTACACACACACACACACACACCTGATGGGATGACATTGTCTGACATGCCCTCACTTCATGTACATGCACTGCATGTAAAGTGTAATTAAAAATGGCCATTACTTTCATAACCACAGATGATGTCATTTCTATTATGATCTATAGACAGGGACTGGGGTGGAAAGAAGGAGATGGGAGAGGGTGTTTGAAAGGGAGATGGAGAGAGAGATCGCTGGAGGATAGGGAGAGCTAGGTTGAGGTGAAAGAGAGAGAGATAGAAGGAGAGAGAGAAAGAGAGAGAGAGATGGTCAATCATATACATTGCAAAGGCTTTGACAGGGACTTCCACTCTTTGGGGAGTGCTCCGTGTCGGCAGGTTATTATTTTATTCCATAGCAGACGTATCATTCCTCTGCACATCAACACCCTCTCCCTTCAATTCATGGTGTGTCGTAAAAATGCCTGATGGCCGGCAAACTGACTGTGGAGGAGATAGAGAGGAAGAGTGATGTTTCCAAAGAAATGCAGGAAATGATGAGGGAAGAGCATATTCGGCACAATGAGCTTTACAGCACCAACTTTCCCCAGATCCATATCTTACTTTTGTTAGACACAGAACAGTATGCTGCAAAAAAAATATGATAATATTGTCTAGGATTTGTGTTGGGTGTGTCTGAGGTATCACATTATGGCATTATTATACAAACAGAGGAGGCAGCGTGCAAGGAAGGAAGACCTTGTGAGAGATCTTTGGGGATTTTGCCTCCATGTTATTGGCATGGATTCTCGTTCTCACACAGTAATATTGATTGGGGACTCCTACTATTGAATTAAAGGAAGGATACCACACAAGATTATTGATTCTGGAAATTCACTCACACAACCTTTGGCGTATGGCGTCAATACAATGAAATATTGAAAGACGGAAAGATTTTAAGGATGAACGATTTTTTTAATCTGGGCCTCAGCTATTATGTTGATGTTTGCTAATCAATTGTTGCAAATATAAATTAATATAAGTATAACACTTAATGAGCAAAGGTACGGTGTACTTATTTTTACTATTATTTTGCTTCAAACACAAAACCCAAGCTATGTTCAGTCAATTTTAGTAATTTATTCCCTCCACACTTCTTGGTTTAGTTTGCCCTTCCAACGCATTGCCTGAGAGACAGTAAGTCATGGTTCATTGCTTTCTGCGATCCATATGGAAAACTGAATGCAAAATGGCTGACATATCTGCCATTGTGTCAGTGAAACAGAGACCTCAAATGTGGTTTCTCCATGGGAGAGCCTAGCCCTACCGCTGTCCACCCTAAATACCCGTCTGTGGGGACGCTCCATTATTTGTGCGGTCCTCTCTGGCCCCGATGAGAACTGACAGCACCAAAGGAAGCTCATGAATAACCCAGAGAAGCCTAAAAGCAGAAGGGGAGGGGTGTGTGTGTGTGTGTGTGTGTGTGTGTGTGTGTGTGTGTGTGTGTGTGTGTGTGTGTGTGTGTGTATGTGTGTGTGTGTGTGTGTGTGTGTGTGTGTGTGCGTGTGTGTGCGTGTGTGTGCGTGTGTGTGTGTGTGTGTGTTTGTTGTGTGTGTGTGTGTCGGTGTGTGTGTTGGTGTGTTTGTAGGTGTGTGTGTAGATGTGTGTCTGTTTGTGTGTGTTTGTAGCAAGAGAAAAAGGTGTGCATGAAGATGGGGAGAAAAACGGGAGAGGGCGAGCAATGGACAGAGTGAGAGTGAAGGACAGGCACAGACACGTGGAAAATGAAATGCAAAACAGGAAAACAGAACCAAAGAGATTCATTAGAGAGAGAAAAGGGAACATGTGAGTTGGGGTTGCAAAGAGCTAACCGAAATGGGACCATGAGGTTTTAAGGTGTGAGGCCCCAGCTGTTGCTCACTGCTGCGTAACACACCACAGAACATTGTTTCGGGAGGACAGGCGCGATCCTAAAGCATTATGGGGGCTGGGCTCAACTTGGAGTCACCTCTACTATGCAGTAGAGTAGGGTGACATTGCCCCATTTAGACTGTGACCGCAATGACTCATCACCTCATGCAGGGAATCGATACAGGTCAGCAGGCATGATGAAGCAATGAGCCGCCCACCCACTTTACCAAATGATATCCATGATATATTATTTAGTCTACGTTTCATGAGTAATGCTTTTGGGCGGTTTTCATAAAACAGTGCAAAGCAGCACGACCTTGGTTGTATTCCCTGTCTTGGCAACAGGATCCACATCTTACCAGGAATGATCCTTTGTAGTGACATATTTCTGTGTCATAATTTGAATCCAGTTACTTGAAAGCTTTAAAAGCTTTTTTGTATCTCCTATCTCCGTCAGTGTCTGTCTCTATCGCATAGAACTACACACACACACTTACATTTTGGAGGCCTATATTTCCAAGTAACTTTTAACAGGAAGTGCCTCTATTGACAGCCTCACTCATTGGCCCCTAGAGGGTTGTCGTCCATCTCTCATGGCTCTGTCCCCGGATGGGAATGGAGCCGCCCAAACGAGCGGTGCCAGGGTGATATCATCTGTTCACCAAAATAAAATCCACTGCGCCAAGCCACACTGCGCATTTGGACCCAGAAATAATCAACGACTTCATCAGTTCCCTGCATACTCCAAACCTTTTGCCCCTTTGATATCGTGCTTTTCCCCCCAGTTATATTGATCCCATAGAACAAGTGCAATGAGGTTGCCATATAAAATGAGGTTTTATTATTTTTTCTCTGAGCGTGTGCCAAGTGAATCAGGCTTATTAACACAAATCCGTCTGAGTCTGTGGCAGCCTCATCTTGGTCTGGATGTAGCTCGGGCCTCGTATTGATGCTCTTAGTTAGATGGAATAACGTGTGGAGTATCAGATGCCATTCTGTTTGTGCTTGAGTGCTCTTTATTCCCACCAGGGTCCATATGGACAAGCCTCCCCTCCCCCCCTCCTCTTCCTGAACAAGATGACAAGAATGCTTTTGCTGTGCAAAATTGTAACCCGTGCACACGTCACAAGCATACTACACATGTTCTATGCACATGGGCATTTTGGTTGCTCTTTCATGTATATTTATATTGTTAAACATCCCTTATGTATTTCAAACACTTACTATATTCGAAATATGATACTATGTTTGTTGTGCATGAATGTATTAATGTAAATACAGGGATCTCTTTATACAAACACATCCTTCATAAATATGAATATACATGGATATGTGGATCTTAAATATCCATAGAATGGAAGGGAGATGCTTTATTTTATGTAATGCAAAGTATATCCAGTTATAAACCATATAACCACAATATAGTATAGTAGTAGTAGTATAGAAAGTAATTTAGCAATGCATGTAAAGTATTTTGTTTTCTGGTGTTGTCATTAATCATGCTTGTAAGTTCCATTTACCAGAGGCAAGACATTTTTAGTTGGTTGCAATGAATACCCATAGTCCCAGCTGTCACTTCTTCATAAAGGGTCAAGATATTCAAATTATGTTAGAACAAAGGGTTGTTTATTCTAAATACCAACTTCCTTCCTCTTGTTTTGAAAGCAAGCATGTGTCTGGGTAAATTAAATTTTACTGTCTGGCCACCTGCTGTATAAAAAACAACACATGACATATAAGAGACAGAGATACAATGGAATTGATTGTGCACAATTTTTTCCTTAAAATTGTTATAATAATAATAATAATATACTCACTTTTTATTCTACTTTATAAACAGTGGAATAAACATATGGACAGAGTCATCCACACAATATGTCATAGTTCAGACCCTGATTCTGTCGTAGACATTTCCAATGTCTATCAAGTGCTCACTTCTCTTCAACCACAGTTGCATTCTGCTCATACCAAACCTCACTTGCACTTGTGAAAAGGCACACTTTTCTTCCACTGTTATTTCCTAAAGGGTGACTGAGGGGGCCATGTGCACTTACACCCAACCCCCTCTCTAATCACCAGAGCTCTCTGTCCATATGTGCCATCAAGTGGCAGCTGCACGCTCCCCCACTCAATCAAAAAAAAGAAAAAGACAAACCACAACAGTAATAGTCAACCCACTTCTTTCTGGAAAGTCTTTCTGTTTCTGGCTACTCTTTCTACTTCTTAATGTCAATTTAGGTGAACACACAACATGCTACCTTTTCCTGCCCCTCTGGGAAATACAGTAGACGTCTTTTACACCCACGTTTAACCCTCGTAAAACAAACACATTCGCACAAGTGGCGCTAACAAAGCATACAATTCAATCCCAACATCTGGTTTGTTGTAATTCACTCCCGGGTTAGAGAAGGTGTTTGGCTTAGCCGCCTGCGCCACAAACTCATCAACTAAAACCTATCATACGAGGCGAGGAGCATGCCATTCAGTTCTTTGCTACAGAATTGCCTTCTGCATTAGGCAAGCTGGAGCAAGCGCACATAGCACACAATACCACAAAACAATGAACATCTATCTAACTTCCTTCTCTTCTAACTTCCTCTTTCTCTTCTGTATGTGCACAGTGTTACTTTCCCATACTGTGTACCCACTATCAGATGCATGTCATTCATACATTTTTATAATTAACTCAATATTAGGGTTGGAACTCAGATAGGTTATTTTCTACAGCACCTCAACTCACACCATCCAGTAGTGTGGCACTCACTCCCTTGGTAAAACTTTCATGTCAATCCGGTGAATTATTCACCGCCTCTCCTAAATGGACTACAAGTGCCCCCCGGTGCGCTCCAAGAGGGAAAAGGCAAATGGGCATGCAAGGTTCAGCGGCCGGGGATCATATGTGTAAATATGTGTATTCTACCTGAGGCACTCTTTGCTATTCACACACATAAATAAGACATCATGGGGGTTAGTGGGCTCAAACCCTTCATGGAGATTAGGATTATGTGGATCAATTGAAGGCAGTCATCCTGTTTGACTGAAGATCCTATAATATTTACAAAAGAAGTGATTTGCTCTGCTGTTTTGTGGTGCGTTCAATGGTATGATGTTTTAAAATGCTGAATGAAATAATATGGATGAAACATGAACAATGTTCTATTACGGTTCTTTGCATCAGGGTCTTTGTTAATCCTTCAAAACCTAAATGAAGGATGTTTGAGGCTACATGGGAAATTATGCTCTTCCTTATTGAAGGAAATCGGGAGCGAAGTCATCACCTGGCAAAGGGAGCTGGAAAAGACATAAATACGGGAACACATAAATAGATGTTATACAGCGTAAAGAGCCTGGAGTACTTAGAGGGACCATTAAGAGATGCATACAGTACATGGCAATACATATATATCTATGTATGTTGGCAGGCAGGCAGTGAAATGCTATAATGTATTGTGATATTGTAGATAATCAAACTTCTTTTCGTCATACATTTACATGGAAGTGCACGGTTAAATATGCAAACTCAGGTGCGTGCCAATCCATACAGGTTTTTGTGTCTTTACCGCTAAGTGTGTATTTGCGTATGCAAAGTGGCGACCGCATGTCTTAATGCCAACTCGTGTCAGCCTAGGTTTGAACGGTTCACTGAACTTCTGTGCCACAGGAGATGAGGGCAACCAGGGTTTTACATAGGGAGGCTGAGGTCCTAGTTTGATAAATGGGGAACGTGCACCTCACATACTTAGTATTGACATCAATGTCCTCAACAATTGCTTGATTAGACTGTATGTCAGAAGAAAATACACACATTAACATGAAAGTAGTTGTCTGAGTAAAGTATGTGTTCATCCTGATTAGTCATCAGGTGTAACATGTATAACCTATAAAGTAATATTACAAATTATTGAAATATGATAACAGAGAGTATTAGCTTTCATACATTGAAGTATTTAACACTTGCGGCGACAAGCTTGAAATAGATGATCAGGGACACATAAAATAAAAATAAAACTATTCGATACATTTTGTATTCGGTAATATTGTTTATTAAACTTGTGTATAAATGTATAATACAGTATTGTATACAACCAAATAAAAAATATGTATTATGTGAAGCTTCTTGGGCTGACATATTGATAAATGCAGCTTCGACAAATGTGTGACAAAGGCCAGTAGGTTATACCTTATTTGCACGTATCTGCTATGGTGCCGTGTACACACTTCGTGTATGTCTACAAGCGTCATGCTAGACACGATCCACATGGTAATCAGACATGTGGGTAACGGGAAAATGGTCATTTGAAAAATGGTTAGAGGGTGCTTTCCTGATGTCATTAGATTAAAAGCATTGATAGAAAGCGATGACACACACAAACACGCACACACGCGCGCGCGCGCGCACACACGCACACATGGCTGTATGGGCAATCCGTTTTCGTTCCCATGACTACATTGAATTAATTATGCTATTGGTGATTGAAGGAAATGTCTGCATGTTTGCTGTTCTATCACAGTATAGGAATTGGGGATACGTATAATATATCTATATCTCTTTATCTCTCTCTCTCTCTCTCTCTCTCTCTCTCTCCCTCTATATATATATATATATATATAACACAAACAATTTTAGTTGATTACCAATTTCATAATAATAATTGTATTGTGTGCTGGTGAGCTCAACATTCTCAGGGCTGCCTCGGCGTGCGCACCGAGCACGCGCCTGTGAAGCGGCGTGGGGAAGGGAGGGAGGGGAGGGGAGGGGAGGGGAGAGAGCAGAGGAGCAGCGGGCGAGCCGAGCCACCAGCCCCGGAGCCGAGGAACAAGGGCGAACAGCTTGTGTGTACGCAATAACCAAACACGTCTTCTTCCTCTGAACCAACCTGGAGGGGTCTATGTTGTCAGCAGAACCCGCCACCTCCGCGCTTTAACATTATGCGTGTGGATTAGTTGCGGACGCAACACGGATCGGTCGGAACTAAAGCGAAACAAAACAAGAGTGGGGGTGAAAAAAACAACGGGAATATACTACTACAACCGTGACAATAAAACAACACTCCTCCAGTACAAGTGGACTTGGGTGACTCAAGGAGAGGACTGAAACAACGGGAAAACTTGATATGGTCCCGACTATCCTCTCTCGGTATTTAAGTTGAAGTGTTGTAATACTATCTTCGAGTGAACTTTAAACTCAGGAAACAATGAAGACCTAGCAAAGCGAGAACTCATCAAGTGTTTTGAGGACTGCTAGCAATTCCGCTAGCTCGGCTATCCGGTAGCCTAGCGCCTGTGTGGCTAAAGCTAGCGCCCGCTAAACGGGGAAATAAGAGACGCTAGCGGATTGGCTACTTGTGCTAGTAAGCTAAACGTGTTTTCAAGAAACTTTTGGTTTCGTGTTTTTGTCCACCAGACGGGGAGGGTGCGCTGCAGCGTTTAAGAGGGGAAGGGCAGGTTCCCTTCTGGACTTTCTTTCCCTCCTCCCTCGCCACATTTCGTGAACATGATGGCTGCGGAGGTCGGCAGCGAGGAGACGGGATCAGTGTCAACAGGGACAGGGGTGGCAGGCAGCGGAGGGCCCGACACGGCCCATTTCCCGTACTATAAGTCCACCAGAGTGCGAGTCACTGATCTGGGACCAGTAGTGGAGCCAGCCATGCGCCAGAATTCCAACACCTCTCCAGACTCTCCTCCCGATATGAGCATAATATATCCCGTTTCAAGGGGAGAAATGTCCGCAACAGGGAGTGGTGGGCATTCAATTATTCTTGGAACAAGCTCAGGAACCGTGGGCGGCGTGTGTTCTCCCACATCGGATGACCCAAGTTGCCGGATGTCACCCACATCTTCATGCCCGGATGGGCCGAATCTCTTTCCCCCACTGCCACCCCCTCCTCCACCCCCTCCAGGCTGCGGGGTACTGGGAACGGTGGATGAGAGTGACATGCAAGATGGACCAGAATACGAGGAAGAGGAGGTGGTGTTCCCCCTGTCAGCGCCACCCACGAACCAGTAAGAATACATCAATGGAAACGTCACATTAAATCCTTTTCATTCACATCCACAGTGCTATGTTGTTTTAAAGGAGCGTGGTGGTTACACCCCCTTTCCAGTTTGGCCTGCTCTGCTGTCCCGAATTTATGCTCTAGTTAGCTCCACAGCTCTCTTTCACTGACAGCCAAGAAGCTTCCTTTGCTTACACAAAATGTACACTAATTTTGTGTTTGCAAATTAACTGTCCTATATTGTTATCTTGTTATTGTTATAAACTCTAGGAAAATGCTAAAATGGGACGGTTGGGAGACTTTACCAAAACACAAATCATTATTTATGTTATCTTTTCATTTCGATATTTTGATTTATTAAACAGGGATAACATATCATGTGCCTTACTTTAATTCACGTTATACATCGTATACATTATTATTTTTAAGAAGTTGACTACACCCAATACTAGCTAGATTAGTTGTAGAGCATAGCAAGCACATTGTGAACATTTGTCATCATTTTGTTATCAAGTCAACGTTGCATTGAACATTCATGTATTTTAGGCTATTGTACAAGTGTGTGTCTATAAGCCGGCTAAATGGTCCTCCCATTTGTTACAGTCTCATTAGAGAAGTGCTGAGCGTGTCATTTCTGGCCCACATACTGTGAGATATGGAAGTGGCTGGAGGAGGAGTGTGGATTCAGCTTTTATTTTAGGAGCAACCCTATATCACCCTGTCAGATTACAGAGGAAGAGTAAGGGAAGCACTTCAAAATGTTTTATTCGAATGAATAGCCTTTTTTTAAGAGCTGGGTCTTTGAATCAATGTCTTCGAGAGTAGTACCTCTTCGAAAATTACATTTATGATACAAGTGTCTGAAAGCCTTAAGAATCTTGTTTTTGCTTCTGCAAGGTTGAAACCAACACAGTCACTCAGTTGTCACTTGGGCAAGGATAGTACTTGTTTTGTCTTGTGGTCCGATGTTTATCAGCCACATGCATCCTCACACTAAGCACTTCATACTTTTGGAAGGGTCAAGCAAGTCCACTCAGTTCCCCTCAGGAACTGATTGTAGAAAGTAGCTTAGTGTTTTCCTTTTTCTTTTTAGATTTGTGAGTTTAATTCATAACATTTCCCATCTGTGAAATTCAGACATTAGATTGGGATGTCCCAATCAATGCTTTTCCTCCCTACTGCAGCAAAACTACAAATACATGTTAAGGAGCATACCACTGCTTGTTTGACAATACATAATTATTGGAGAATCTGCTAGTATTAAAAAGTTTGATTGCTAGGTCCTGTCAAAAAAATTGTCTGGTTAAGAGTGATTGACAATGACTAAATTTACTCAATTATTTTTCAGCATTGTATTGACCAAATTTACCCAGGCTTATTGAGAATTAGTTCCAACAAAATATTGTCCAATTAAACTAGAGAACCTTCAGGCAAGCACTTAAATCAAACCACAGGGACAAAAAGGGTAACAAACACAATTTGTCACTTGACATTTTCAACACAACAAGGCATGGCACAGAAAACCTTGACACTTATCAGCCAATTCGGGTTAGGGCGACATTACAGTCAAACAAATGATTATATCACATTTGCTGTATCCACCCTGTTCTTTTTCGGACGGAAATTCTAAATATGATGCATTGTAGCCCCGAGATGCCCATCCTAGATACCTTTTAGGCCTACATGATGTTCCATCTTTTGTGATGATAACAAATGCGATTGGAAGAAGCCACAAAGACAGGTACAGCGTCTCCTGTTGCTAGAAATGGCACACTGCCCTCATTCATTTGCCTGTTTGGCCAGACCGCGGGGTCTTCTGAAAGGGATATCCGGTTTTACGGGCCTTTGCTGTATAATCTCGACCTAGTTTAGCCAAGGGTCTCCCAGCCTTCTGCATGTCCCAACTGATCTATTCTGACAGGCAAGCCTTCTTCTCTGCAGGGTTACATAGGAACCCAGTACTCTTGGGCAATATATTACACATAATCTATTAAACATAGACGTCTTCTATAAAGAGTGACAGGATGTAAGGCATCTGAGATGTACTAGGATATTGTAATTACAAAATACTTTTGAAAGTTTTTTGTCAATTTCCGTCAATCTATGTTTCTAAATATTGTGATGTTTCCTCTTTAAAAAACTTTCTGAATGCAAAATCGGTTTTCAAAACACATAGTCCAGTGATGTTTAATCACATGTATTGCCCCACAACCCGGCGCCATCATTTCCATGTGATTACTTGCTAACCGAGTGATTATTTACTAGCCTATTTTAGGGTTCCTCAGTAAAATTACTCAAATAAACATGTACGATTAAAGTCATGCTACAGGCTAAAACACATCGGATATTGTAAAGCTATGTCTAATGGTGATGTGCAATGCCCCTACCTTAGGCCCTATTTAATATTTTTGTGTAGTATTTCACTTAAGACACGGCTTAACACAAATTCTGTAGGCGCTAATACGTCACACAGAGACTTTGCTGCAGTATTTACGATGGGGTTTAATAGGAGAGGATATCTTCAAGTCATTCTAGTGTCAACCAAGTATCAGACATTTTTTTTCATTCCGATAGGAGAACAACTCAGAACTATTGTATATTACATTTTAGCAATTTTTCCTATGGCAAGAAATCAGTAATTTTGTAAGAGGACACACACATTTTTGCTGGGCCAGTAGCCTTGTAAATCAGAATGCACTTCGGCTTTGTGGGAGAGGGGCGTGGTCATCCCTGCAGCTACCGATCCATAGCCTTGTTCTAGCAGGAAAAAGCATGGTAGTCACAGTTAACCTGGCCAATTTAGTCTGTTCTGGCGGCAGAGAGCACAGATATTGTGGATGCATCTAGGTTTCAACATACGGTCCCGCACCAGTCAGCCAGCCAGCGATGTACTCCTCTTCTTTTCCTTTGAGCGTAAACTTTCTAGCCTAAGCGATAGCTTCATACCAAAGTGTATCAAAGTGTTTTAGCCTGGATGATGTAACTACCTGAGTCCTGAGGTATAATTCCCATTTAAATTTGGTCCTCTTGAAGAGAGTGAACCTGTCCATGTCCAGTATCCTTGCACGCACATCAGCCTGCCTTTAGGGAATATGATGCAGGAATTAGTTATGAAGATGGATTATGCAGGACTCCTTTATCGTTGTTTCACATACATAAGGCAACATTACACAATTGTCTTCTTAAGGTCTCTTGCTTGGACGTAGACTATTGCGTGCATACAGTTATTATCACATCTATGGTCGACGGTAATCATCTAGCCTGTGAGGATCAGCAGCACTGTTATGAATTTGAACCCTGGAAGTCATGCCCTCCTTTATGGAACCCCTATGACACACCGGCTACTATTGGGCCAGTTATATTAAACTTGTTTAAAAACGTTTGGCTTTAAAGGCTTCATTATGCAATGCCTACATGAATCTCAAAATGGCAATATGTTTTTGGTTCCAAATATCAGTTTGATATTTTGTATGGTCCTGGGATTAGCACTTTTGTGTGACGCCACTGGGAGAATGTTGTGTATCTGTTTGTGTGTGTGTTTATTCCGTTGAGCTGGGAAGACACAATTATTCAAAACACTTTAAAATACACAATGGCCGTTGCAATATTATTCATGCTATAAATAGCTTAACAAAGAGGTGAGAGTGAATTCCAGGTGGCTGTATGGAGTTTTTCTCTTTCCCCTCATAGAAATCGATGGTATACCGCCTAAGCTAAAACAAACAACCTGCTGGGAAACAAGTAGTTGATTTTGAGTTTCCACGAAGATTATAGAGGATTTTCAATCCTAAGTGGCTTCCCTTAAGGCTGTGTGTGTGTGTGTGTGTGTGTGTGTGTGTGTGTGTGTGTGTGTGTACAGTTGAATTTTGAAGTTGAAGCTGTGTGAATGCATTTGCTCGATTTTGTGGATTAGGCCTAACTGTTGAAACATCTTTGGAACCTGCTAATAGAGCACACACACTTCATTATTGCTATTTGTCATGTGAGGCAAATACAGTTTCTTGGTTTTTACAAAACATGGATCAAGTCACATAGCCTAACTTATGTGTATGGGCTACATTGTTTGTGACTATTTCCTAGCTAAGAAGAAAACACCTAGCTAAGAAGACCACTGACAAAATGTCTAGTCAACAGCACGTCAATGTCTGTTAAATAAATGTAAAGGTATTTTTGGCATTGGCATGGACCTAGTCATTGCACAGATTTGATGACATGTGAGCTCAGCAGGACTGTCCTTTACTTCCCTAAGCCTTTTAGATTGCTTGAATAGTCAGAACTAAAATACAGACTACTGCTGCTTTTGGAAAATGTGTAGTATTTTTGATCTTAATGGTACAATGGTCACAAGGTGGCCTCACTAGTAAAACCTTTTGGCCGATGTTATGTTTTCATATCAAGCTTTATTACATGGGCTATTTGTCTTGCGGACCTGTTCACCTAATGTAGACATGTTCATGGAGAGCTCTGGTTTGTGCATTGATAAGGCATAGACTATGTTTTCCATGCATTTCCAACATGTTACGCAATGTCCTGTCATGCCCCTGCAATACCCACCACCCCTGCCTTTTCTCTACTGCATCCTGTTTTCCATACTTCTGGGCCACACATTGTGGCCTTTGCAGAATCCTCACAAGCATTTTTACTTGACTTTGACAGCGCCCAAAGACTACAAATTTATTCAAATACCATACTCTGACTATTTTAATATTCCATTAAATTGAATGAAGGAATTCCAACTTCACGTCTGATTTTGCTGTGTTTTCAGTTGCTTCGTCGTTGTTGCGTCTGAAGGAAACTCACTTTCTATTTACATCACTCCCATTGATTTGCGTCTGTTGACTTTGATTCTTAATTAATTCAGACTAAAGTGAGGCCATATAGTTATAATCTGCTTCAATGGCATTGTGCCTGGCTGCCTCCCTGGGCAGTTAGCTTTGCATTCAGACAAACCAATGCTTGAGATGCATGAATGGTCGTGTCCCATTTCATTCCCCATTTGTCTGTGTCAGCCAGGTCCCTGTTTGCTGTCACTCTGCGGCCCGACTCAGGTAACACACTGTTGAGGGTTGTCTATGTTTAAAAGCACAACAGTGTTTCAGCTGCTGCCACACCATGCCATAGTCCGCCACCTTCCTCTTTCTTTCTTTCCACTGTGGAATCTCTAACACAAAAACTTAGCTTAGTAGTTAAGGAAAAAATATTTGCACAATGGTTGCTCGGTAGGTTTTTGCTAAACCTTAGTTGTATTTACGTTAGATGACCTATGAATTTACACCCAAAAGAATGAATCTTTGTACAATTCTTGAAAATAACAAACCTGGTCTTGATATTTTCTTTGGACGTGGGTCTACACAGGTGGCAGTAGGTGGGCTCTAGTCTAAAATATGAACTATTTAATGAGGCATGAATGCCAACAGTATTCCTGAGACCACTATTGCTATAACAACATTTATAAATGTTTTTCTGTTCTCTTAAACCCATTTATGTACAGGCCTTCTGGACCGCAATCTATGTTTGTCAAGGAAATGCGTCATTTAAGAATTGCTAATGTGAGAAAATGCAAACAACGATGTCAAGCACAATTGGATTATATCAGCGTTGTAAGCTTCTATTTAATTCATAGAAAAAAACGTGCCTACTCAAACACAAGCATATCAGGATTTCCATATCTAATGCAACGATCTGATGTTTAAATCCATATCTAATTTTGTCGTCAATATGCTTTTCTTACTTTATTCGTGTGTGGTAAATTTGGATATTTTATGTGACTCATCGATTTGTGGAAATTGATGAGCGCTACCAAGTCAATTCCTGTCACTGTTCATATCTTTTACCTCTTTCCGTATATAACTAACTTATGCTTAGGCACATAAAATGTTGGGAGGGAGAGACAGAGAGAGGGAGGAAGAGGTACAGAAGTCTGCTTTCAAACGGGAGCAGAAGGAGGATAAGAGAAGCAGATTTGTGGCCATCCGGTTGGCCTGACTTCACTAATAAGGCTCCTCCCAACATATGTGATGTCTCACTGCGCTCCCATCCCTCCCGTCCACTGCCTCGTTCGGTCCCATTCCGCTCACTAGCACACGGAGATGGTTGCGTTTGGGCCACCACAGCTTGTTCAAAGCAACATGCCCTGGAAGGATCTAAGCCCACGACCGCTTTGTTTTCTGAACCAGAGTTCTGACGTTATTCCGCAAACTCGAACTTACTTTCAACCCGACCAGCATCACTAGCAGCAGCAGCATCAGCATCAGTGGTGCGGGTGCCTCCTGTGAGATTGCCGAACGTGCACAAAGGAGATGCAGCGCAGGGCAAAGTCTGAGTAAGTGGGGCATCCTACCCCTGTCTCTGCTTCCCAGACCCTTCCCTGCTTCTTGCTGACTGAGAAGCTGGCGGAAGCAGTCTGACACCCTCAAATCCATTGTATCTGTTTTTTCGTTTTGCACATTGGATTATTTTATTGGTATGCATAGATCTTTTAAGTCCTCTGTGTTCTTCATTGGTCAAAATTCTGCTGGTGGCTTTTTGATTATATTTTGTTTTTAGAATGGCTTAAAATTGTATTGACAGTGGCGATTCCAGTGAAAGTTTCTTCATCGCATCGCACAGGACGACCCTACACAACTAAAAACTGCAAACCAAATCTTTATTGATTTATCTGGACCGTCATTCCCTTTACCAGGATTGGTAAAGATGGCCATTGATCCGAAGAAAACATGCACAAGTCTAATGTAAAGTAATGTAATTCCATTACCCATTGACTCTGATGAGATCTGACAGCTCTATGTTATGTTCGAGACAGAAGAAAAGAATGGAAAAAAAGGAAAGCGAGCAAAGCGGTGCACAGAGCAGCTTAATGAGAGGGCGAGACAGAGGTTAAGATAGAAATTGAGAGCCGCTGTCCATCTTGATCTATTCAGAGCAAATAATGTCTTCGGCCCTCTGCCTCTGAGACCTGGCGTCTTTTTCAGATCCCTGCTTCTCTCGTTACTTCTTCCCCAGCCCCCTCCCCACACCTGCCTCTTGATTGAAGCCTTTTTTAATCTGAACAAAACGGAGCAGAAAGGTCCATTCCCGACTTATACATGCTGAAGTAACATGCCTGTTTATCATGCTGTCTTATGCAGGACTCTGGAATTGACCTTAGTGCTATTGATGTGATTGCTGTTATACGTTTTAGAGGATGCTGATGGTGAGGGTTTTTAGAATTAGCTCTGCATTTGTAGAGCTAGTGCACAGGGATAAAGTGATTTGGACATGGATATGTTGCTTTGTTTGGGGGTCATTCTTGTGAGATGAACTACTGAAGCTTTGTGCACTGCACATGGTCCTTTTTATACATCCATTTACCTTTGGTGAACCGACATTGAAACAGGAAAGCAATTGAGGCGACAAAGAAAAGCCAAAACCACATTCTGACTTCCGAGTCCAAACCACAGCCTCCTGCTATTGAAGTCAAAAGTTGCAGCTCTGATGACGTCCCTTTTAGGGTTAACAATTTCAGTTGTGCTTAAAACAGCTGAACACACAGCCGCTATATCCGCCTCAGTGTAGAACATGAGAGATGTGACTTTTCATGCCCTGATCAATTTGGACTCACTCATTCTTCTGATGCCTGCATTCCAACACGTGGAGCATTTGGCTTGCTAGCCCAGAGAGCCGTGCTACTCTAGTGAGTAGAACATTAGAGCTAAGTGTGTTGGTTCGTGCACCGACACGACAGGGCATTCCTCTGGCTGTTGGAAGCAACATGTCTTATCGCCGCTGCAGTGCCTCGTGTAACCAGCCCATTTATCACAGCAAGCCTACCGGCTTCACTCACTCTCTCTCTCCATCAGGCCCCGGCGACCATCCCCAGACCGTACATAAATGATGTCTTGGAGGTCACATTGATTAAGCTGGAAGTCAGCAGTGAAATTATAGCACGGCGATGACGTCTGTGTCCCTTTTCTCTGATTCTATGATTAACATATTCATGATTACGACCACTAGGGAATTGGAAACTGCTCGAAGCCCCACTGTGTGCTAGTCTGATAGTAGCCTGGCAAAATCCTGTCCCGAGACCTGGACTGATCCGAGCACGGCATTAGATAATCCTGTTTAATTTATCATCGTTATTGAAATTACAATGACCTAAAATCTCAAAATTAAACCTGAATCCCAATTGACTTGGTTTGGAATGTGATCTCAAGCACCAGATGAATTATGCCATGTTTGTTTAAATATATTTAGATGTCATGTTTCCCATGGAACATTTTCCATGGAAAACTCTGATGTGATTCTCAAATGTGACCCAGAACGCTTGGCTTGATAAGTAACCAGAGACATGGTCACAAATATTCTGCTGGGGTCAGTAAAATATTAATTTTAGCATGCTTTTCAAGTGCTCTTAACGGAACAAGTGTGTTATGTTTCACTTCTATAATGCATTAACACATTCCAGGATTTATTCACACTAACGTAAGCATGCAAGCGTGACTCATTACATGGCGAGGAAAGCATGTTTTAATCAAAACCCCTTCCCTTTTTAAGAAGCATGACTATAATATTACAATATGCTTTGGCAACACAACACGTTAAGATCCCTGCCTTACGGTCTTGCATTACTATCTTAGAAGCACAGTGTCGGCCCGCCAGTTAAGTTCTGGGACATGTGTGGCTTGTCTCAGCCGGCTTCTAACTGCTGCCACAGCAGTCTATCTTTACAACACATCCCAGGAAGACACAGAGCCTCAGGGACTTCCTCTATAGAAATCTGTCTCTAGCTGCATTAGCACTTTCTTCCTGTGTAAACCTGCAGAACTTCCTGTGTGATGCACACGCTTCACCTCATAGTCACAGCAGTGGACCTGACTGTTGACTTTTCTCTGAACGTAGGCGCAATATCTGTATCATTTGGTGGTGAGGCGGTCTGCTGCTCGTAACCGGACCTGTTTGGGGAAGACACATAAAAGTCCTTTATGGCCACACATTCATGTTTATTCATTTGGCAGACGATGCAATCCAAAGTGCTTTACAAGTGAGGACACTTCATCCTCTATAAATACACACCGCTGGACCGCGTCACACACCCCTCCTGACTGCACAAATATTGTTTTATTTTTTATTATATGGTGTCTTTAAACTTGGACCCCAACTAGTATAATTGTTGTCTTTTGTATATTATGTTTTGTAGGGATATGGCATGCACCCGTTCTTACATTCAGAGCCTGATTAAGAGTCTTAGCGCTTGACTTTCATCTGGTATTCTATCCACACCTCACTCTATATAACACAGATCTACAGTTTAGACCTGTGTATTGTTTGGGTCAATAAAGCTTTAAACATGCATCCCTTTTCCAATGAAATGGTACATCTTCAAGATATGATTGCTCTTTTGAACTGGTGCATTGTAAAAAATTATCTGATGACAGTGTTTTTGTTTTCCTTCTTTGTGTTAACTGACTTTCTCAATAGCAACTTTATTGTGATTGAAAACAATGTTATATTCAAAACCAGGTCAAGGTCCAGACCAAATCATTTGCTATAGATATATAGTTTGCTTTACAATACCCTATTCTTAATGCAGACCTGCAATCTTGGGAGCTCAACATAATTTGCAAAGTCAAGCTTTTATGAGAGCAAAGTGAGTGTACACGGTTCAGCAGGCACTTCATAGCACACAAAACAAACGTGAACAGCCTCTTAAGACTAGGGTGTGAATGGTCCACTCCAGCTTTCCCTATGTGGTACAGACAGCTGTTTATAAACACTGCTACTTGGTTTGTAAGAATGACTAATCATATTTTTCTTGCCTAAGGACCTGCTATTTATGGATTTGTGTGGGTGGATTTCTCAAAGCATTTTGAGCCTCTAGTGATCCGAGGCACAAAGAACGAAGCCACCCTATATAAGTCTGATGCCAGTGGCACCTGAGTATAGACTATTTAGTCACCTTACCAGCCTTAAACTGGCCCCACTTTGTTTTCAAATTGCGGGTTGCTTGAATCTGACCCTACAAAATTATCTTTCCCATCTATCATTCATCATACCCCTACTACTCTATTCCTCTCCTGTGGGCTGACCTATTTTAATCAAATTATTCTCTACCACCGTAATTATAACCCATATGTCATGCATTACGGCATACCATTACTGTGTGTGTGTGTGTGTGTGTGTGTGTGTGTGTGTGTGTGTGTGTGTGTGTGTGTGTGTGTGTGTACCCTTCACTCTCCCCCTGGAGCATCACTTGTCCCCGCTCCGTGGCCTCTCTTAATCACACAGTGGCCACTCGTCTGTCCTCTACAATGCTCTCTCCTCTCTCCGCTTCCCCAAGGCCCATCACATACCCCCGACTCAGCCTCTCCTCCTCTACCTCGCAGAGAGTCTCCCTCCTGACCCCTCGCCGCGCAAACACTCACACACTTCCTCGCTTTTTATTTATTTGCGTTTTTCTCTCTTCTCCTCCTCCTTCGTCTTCTTCAGTGTCAGTGAGTCCTCTGTGGATCCAGAGCAGTGTTGACTTGTCGTAGGGTCTGCTGAGTAGGGCAGCACCACAAGAGCCCCTCTTTCATCTTCTCCCCGCTACCCGTGTCCCACCTCTCTGAGTGATGCCGTTTGTCTCTGTTTGGATAAGTGTGTTAATGCTTCACCCGTCTGGCGAGCGCGCCCCCCCCCCCCCCCTCAAGTGAGCCCGACGTGCCGAAACCTTAACCAGTAGTAGATGTGTCAGACGTGCAAAATCCCTGTGCTTCTACCCCCTCCTGTGTTTTCTTGTTTCAGAGAAAGGGTGCACTTTTCTCATTTTGGAGACGGGGTTGTAGGTAAAATATTGCCGCCTACTTCCGTGGCTTGAGTGTAGAGTGTGCTAGACTCATGTTTTCTTAACCTGTTTTTCTCTCTGCCAGGAGGGAGATGTTCTGTCTAGTGCATGGTTGTTTCGTACATCTTGCATAACCCTCCTTTTGGCAATTCCAGACCTAAATGCATAAATCTGCCGGTGATATGTGATTCGGTTAGACGATGTTCTTGTCCCTCACAGGTAGGGTAGATTTTATAAATAGTAATGACTCAGTCTGACGGTCTCCTAAAATTGTTTGCTGAAATTACTTTATATGCAAATGCACAACCAACACATCCGTGCACACGTTATTATTTTGAGCACTATTACTGCACTTGTGCCCAGTATTTATCTGCTCATATCTTGTCTGCCTCTTGCTTCTGTCCTTATCAGCATTTTTATGCTTATTTCCTAGTCTATTAATATTCTATACACTCAAATACAGCTGATCCTAAGGCTCAGGCGGAGGTTTAGTGTGCCTGATGATCGTCGATTGTTTCGAAAACAGGTGTTACACTGTGCTTTATTTATTCAGCTCACGTCAGCTCTTAAGCAGACTCTTGGTTTAGTGTGAGGTTGATGGTGTTCCACCCCATGAAGTCATCCAAGCACCTCAAGAGGTGTGTGGACTTGTCCGGCAACAGTGTTTCAGTCGGGTGCTGTATTGCTGTTTCACTGTATGGGCACCCTCAATGAAGGATTTGCTTCTCGTAGGCTATATTATTGAGGGTTACTGCAGTGCGAGTGCATCAAAAACATTCTCAATAGTAATTTGTGTGCACAGATGAGTTGTTGTTGATATTTCACCATCATAGAAGAAATGAATAGCAATCTGTATTGTTTGGTAACTTCATTTTGTATGTTGTTTATGAAATGCGACACACACCGCAGAGTAATACTATAGGTGTCAGGGAAGCCTAGCCCTCTCTAGGACGCAAAACAGCCAACATATTCCCAGGTGTCTGAGTAGCTCAACTCTCTCTAAATTAGGGTATTATTCATATATCATATCAGACATATTACCACATTAAAAACAATACAGTTTTGGGTTAAATTGCTCTTCAGATGACTTTCCATACAGGATTAGGGAAATCAGGATTACAGGATCTCGGCACATGGCTTCATTAACTCATTAAAATACCGGAATAAGCCTCGGACAGCCTTCTGCATGATGACGCAGATCGACACTTCCCAGCTTATCAAGCTGACGGAGGCGTGGCTATAGCCAGTGTCGCTTACAAATACATGTAGAATCATGTCTAAATTAATCTAAGAGGACCCCTGACCAAACCACTGTCCTCAATTTACACCGTGGTGGCCTAGATTAAGAGGCAGTTGGTGTACACAAGCTGCCTCGGGCACGCAGGAACAAACACCAAAAAAAACCATTTGAGCTCAAAGCAGCATTCATCTTAATTTTCCCCCTCTCAAACCATACTGGTATTCATAGCAATGGGGGATGTGGCGGTGCGGTCTTTCTGCTTCCCTCCACAAACATACAGTTGATCTCTCTCTCTAACTTCCTCTCCCCCCCCCCCCTCCGCTCATCCCTTCACTCCAGGTGGTACCATGGCAAACTGGATCGGACCATCGCAGAGGAGCGGCTGCGCCAGGCCAAGACGCCCGGCAGCTACCTCATCAGGGAGAGCGACCGCCGGCCCGGCTCCTTCGTCTTGTCCTTCCTCAGCATGACCGGCGTGGTCAACCATTTCAGGTGTGTTCCTAGCACAGAGACGCAATCAGCCCTCACCACTTCCCCTGGCCAGTAGGAACTAGGAAACGGTTGCGGTTAGGCATTGTCTGCTGAACTTTAAAGGTTAACACTGCCTTGCAAATGGTCCTAGTCTTTCAGCCACACAGAATACTTGGTTGGGTTTCAGCATTTGCAAATTGCCAGGCAAGTTTCACAAGTCATGCCAGTAGACACACGTGGCCTCGTCGCCATGTATCCGGCCCGGGCAGAACTATGAGATGGTGTGTTTGTTCGCGTGTGCTCTAAAGACTGCAGAGGGACGGAAGTAGCGTGGGCGGTGCTGAAACGAGAGATGGAGGGGCAGCAGTCTGGCAACAATGCAGTGTAGTATCTTATGGCGGTGAAGTAAGTCGGACCGGACAGGCTGCGCCTCACAACCTGTCCACCCCTCACTAGCTGTATTATATCCCTGCAGACCCCCTGGTCGTACCTCCCTGGTGATAACATCCGTCTCTTCCGACTGTACGGCTCACTCTCTCTCTCCCTCTCTTTATTTCTCTTTTTCCCTTCACTGACTGTCTCACACTCTCCCTCTGTCTCTTGCTCTCTTTCATTCCCTCACTCTCTCGCTCTCACTCAATGGAGTATAAGGGATCAGTTTGATGGTGTCAGCAAGAGCCTTGTCTCCTTCTTGCCTAGACTAATAATAAAATGCCTGTAACAGTGCATTAGGTTCCCAGATCAAGTTACTCTACGGCTATACATTAGGATTGTGTTCTCAAGTCTAAGCCCCCTAAGTCGCCTCATTAAACTGTGTCTATAGCTAATTATGCAACATATAAATAACCGGATCCCTCCCTCACGCTGGTCATGTGTAGGAAAAGGATATCTCTGTTTGGTGGAGATAAGAGTCATTCTGTGGGTGAATAATATAAACAGGGTTAATTAAGTGCCATCACACCAATGCGGTTAATGTTGGCTAATGTTTTCGTTCAAATGTACCAAGATGGATGCAGATGCCATTCCGGAAATGGTTGTATTAACTATGTAATTTGTTCCATTTGCCCCCATCAAATAAATCTACAGACAGACCAACCATCAGTCTCCCGTCTAGGCTAACTGTTTCTTTCTTATAACAGGCAACACGCAAAAACATGCATATCAATTCCCTACAACCAGGGGTCCACTCAACAGCACATCAGTAGAGAATTATGACCCCTGTCCGTCTGTCCAATCAGAATTTGTACAGACCCATACATTTTATAACTTAACTATATTCATCATTTACTGGCGTAGTTTCTAGTGGCCCTTAGCTGGGCCAGGGTGGTGTAATTCAACAAGGAAACTCCATGCTCTTATTTTTCAATTGATTTCCCAAAGCAGCCATTCATCAAGTCTGCTTTGTTCACACGGTTGTGGATTCATCTTTTCCCACGTAAGCCCTTGTGTCGGTGCAGTGCTGAATGAGCAGTGTGCACTACCCCTAGTTCATTTTATTGAGTAATGAGGCCTGAAAGCAACCTGCAAGGTTGTGTGTTACAGTAGCTGTTTTAACGTGTGTGTGTGTGTGTGTGTGTGTGCGCGTGTGCGTGTGCGTGTGCGTGCGTTCTCAACAGGATTATTGCCATGTGTGGGGACTACTACATTGGAGGCCGGCGGTTCTCCTCCCTGTCTGACCTGATTGGCTACTACAGCTATGTGTCCTGTCTGCTGAAGGAAGAGAAGCTGCTGTCTCCAGTGGCGCCCCCAGAGGTGAGGCCGGCTCCTCTGCCCCAACAGATACACAACCTTCAACAGGTTGAGGTCCTGACGTATCTATGGGATTTGTTCCAAGCTCCCCTGACAACTTCCCCCAGAAGTTGACGGGGAAAAACGGAACAGAGGAATGAACTTTTTGGGATGACTCGAGGGCATTCCCTATTCTCTCTCTACCCAGCCGATGTGTTCACAAGTGCTGATTTTCATGTCCTCCTCCTTCTCCCTTTGCCTCTCATCTTGTGCCTCCAGGCAATAAAGTCAGCGCTGCTTAAGGCTCTGTCTAATGCAAATGAGCAGTGTTGCATGTCAAATCTCCCAGAGGGGGCTTTCCCAGACGGGGATAATTGGGGGTTTAGCTTTATATTTTTATATATATATTTTTTTTTTTTGGGGGGTGGGGGGGTTGAGGTTGCTGATTGCTGAGTATGTCTTTCTATTATGATGTGTTTCTAAATCCTCCTCTTTTGAATGTGCCCACAGCCTGTAGAAGACAGGCGACGAGTGAGGGCTATACTTCCATACACCAAAGTGCCAGATACCGATGAAATCAGGTGGGTGCTCTCTTCCTGTGTTGCTCACTCGTCTCCCTTTGTGGCCATTTTATCTCCTTATCTTATTTTATCTTTATCTTCATACAGTTACACACGCAGTAGGGCTGAATATTTGCCGTTACAGAGAAGCTAAGCAGCGAGCAACATGGCGTGCATTACTCCTGCACTATTTAGTAAGATCATATCATAAGTTTCTGATCATTGCCCAGCACAAACATGGCAAGTTAGCCTGCTGTTGTTCTTCTAGCTAGACAGTAGCGGGTTCTATCTTCAGACTTATTCTCAATGGAAAAGATTTCACGTCCATGTCAAATTATCTGAGAAAGGCACACTTGCTGGTGATCCTAGCTATCCTAAGCCTGATCTCCTAAATCTGATAAACATCTGTCTGGATCCAAACCCTCATTCAGAAACATGACTCTGTGTCTGACTAACAGGCTTAGCTTGAAGCAGAGCCTACACACTTACCCAACATGTTAAGTGTCCCACAAGAGACCCCTACTGGTGGTTAAGTGATACTGCTATACAATATAAGCAATACAATCCATGGCATCAAAAACCTTGTCTAAAACAAGTTTTCTAGGGCTGAAGACCAACATTAAATCCCATAGCAGGAGTTCAACGAAATATATCCTAGGACAGTTCATGAGGTTCATAATGTATTTTTACTCCTTTGTATCCCAAGCTTCCTGAAAGGGGACATGTTTATCGTTCACAATGAATTGGATGACGGCTGGCTGTGGGTGACCAACGTCCGCACTGAGGAGCAGGGCCTCATCGTGGAAGACCTGGTGGAGGAGGTGGTGAGTACTACCCACTGGCGAGGAGACACTCTGTCCCCAGGGCTCTGTGTCATCGTTCCTTCACAGGCCACTTGCAAAGATCACCATCAATAATTCAGGAAGGACTCCTCTCTTTAGATTTGTACCGCAAAAACTCAGGTCAGGCCCTCAGTTGTCACGGCTGCTCACTACCTTCAAAGCTTACACGTGCAGGGTGCAACAGTGCACTTCGAACGCAAACAGTTCGCGTTCGGGTCCTTCTCAGTAATTAAAGTAGAGCAACCGTTTGTGTGGGAGCTGTGAGGAGCTTGTCCACTGATGATTGTGTCTTGTGTTTTTTTAAGGGCCGTGAAGAGGATCCACATGAGGGCAAAGTGTAAGTTCCAATAATGATTTGATTGGTTGTTTTGAAACCGGTAATCATGGTGTGTGTGGTTGTGTTTTAAATGCATTCTAGAGTCAAATCCCGTGGAATGTACCACAGTTATAGTGTGCCCTCTCTTAACAGTAAGCCCTAGTGGTGAATGAGTGCCGACTTTCTAGACAACCTATCATTATAGGCTTAGAAGCGATCCCCGACAGAACGGCCTCGCCGGTCGCCTCTTTACACGCAACCCGCCATCATGTCCTGTAGCTCTTAGTGATGTTTTTATGTTCCGCCTGAGCAAGCACAGGAGTAAGACTCACTGCAGACGGCTGACATATCGGGTTGGCTCATCTCAGCGATCCTCAAATGACTATCAGCCGGCGAAGCCAAACGATCCGCTCATGTTGACGTTTCGGTTTGCCAAACAGTCTTCTACACACTTTTTATTCAGCAGATGTCCATCAGTCAGTTTGGGACTAATATTATTATTTGCATACGAAATGATCTGGTCCCATGTGAATGTGCAGCATAGAGTGGATCTAAAATTGGTGATGGGCTTTTAAACATCCAGCATGTTTTTGATGTGAGTGTATGTGTGTTGGGCCTTTTTCCTCTGGATGCTGCTTACGGCATGACCCTCGTGCAGCTGGTATCACGGCAAGATCAGCAAGCAGGAGGCCTACAACTTGCTGATGACAGGTACCATCCCTCCCTTCCTTGCATCAGGCCCATGATATGAATCATTCGTGGCCTTACCTCACATTCTTTATGCCGACGCGAGATTTTAAACTTCCAAGTCCATTCATCATTAAACAAATGCTGAGCATGCAGACCCAAACTCTTTGGCCCAATATCTCTAACCCTCTCTTACCTTTCGTGCAGTAGGCCAGGTGTGCAGTTTCCTCGTCCGGCCATCTGATAACACGCCGGGTGACTACTCCCTGTTTTTTCGCACCAACGAAAACATCCAAAGGTTTAAAATCTCCCCTACCCCCAACAATCAGTACATGATGGGGGGTAGGTACTACTACAGGTATGTAAGACTCGTCGTGGTTAACATAACGTTATCTCACATCTCATGATGTCCTCATGCGGTCAGCTCATTGATTCTTCATCCACTCTTGCAGTGTTGATGACATCGTTGACCATTACAAGAAAGAGCAGATTGTTGAGGGCTACAACCTGAATGAGGCGGTTTCAGTTCAGGTATGTCTGTGGTGGTCTTACAATATGACTGATGTTACAACATCAATTTAATACACACTGATCCACAATTTTGTGCTCAATGCCAGACTACCAGTATCTTCTGTGATGGTTTTGACATTAGAGAAATTAAAAAATGTGTTGCCCAGATAAAACCATATAGATATTGGTATTTGGATTTCCTGTAACTTTAATTCTGCATATGTACATCTGCCTTAGCATCAAGAACAAGTCCTCTCTGACATCGTGGATGGAAAGGAAATCTACAACACTATCAGACGGAAGACGAAAGACGCCTTCTACAAGAACATAGTCAAAAAAGGCTACCTCCTATTCAACAAAGGTACATCATCACCCCGGGTCTCTTCTCCTCAGAGTGACACTGCTAGATGCACTTCATGATTGTCGTACTTTCAACCAGCCCATCGCCGCTGTCTGCAGCTCCATAATGACCTCCATTATGTCTGCTCCTCACACGCACAGGTAAAGGCAAGCGGTGGAAGAACCTTTACTTCATCCTGGAGGGGAACGACGCGCAGCTCATCTACTTTGAGAGTGAGAAGAGAGCCACCAAACCCAAAGGGCTAATCGACCTCAGCGTGTGCTCCGTTTACGGAGTGCATGACAGTCTGTTTGGCAGGTGAACACTCCTCTTTGCATTGATCCAAAAGGCTGACTGTTTGCTTCAAGTGCGATCATCAACTCTTGAGTGATCACTTATTGAGACGCTTGATGGAAGAAGTTGTTGCACGATTGTATCTCTGTCATTGGCTTTACCCTAACATGGGGTTTTCTGCTCCCATTTTCTTTATTTTTTTCCCTCATAGGCCAAATTGTTTCCAGGTTGTGGTCCAGCACTTTAGCGAGGAGCAGTACATATTTTACTTTGCAGGGGAAGCTCCAGAGCACGCACAGGTACGTGTCGGGGCTTTGGAAGGAGGGGGGGGGGGGGGTTGGATGCGTGTGAAGCATTTTCACTTGCTGATTGTCTTGCTCATCTGTTTTGCAGGACTGGATGAAATGCCTTCAAACCTTCTGCAGTAACCTAAGGAAACCCACACAGCAGACGACCAACAAGAGACTGAGACAGGTAAGGACCGAGAGGTGAGACAGCCAGCACATGCTCGGGTACCACTAATAACTGTGTCAGCTGACCGTGGTGTGTGGAACTCCTGCCAGGTGAGCAGACTGGTCCTGTACGTGGAGGAGGCCCACAAGCTGCCCGTGAAGCACTTCAACCAGCCCTACTGTAATATCTACCTGAACAGCGTGCAGGTGGCCAAGACACACCCCAGGGAGGGTCAGAACCCCGTCTTCACGGAAGAGTTCATCTTCGAGTGAGTGCAACCTCGCCGGACCCTGCCCTGAATAACAGCCGGCTCTATCTAAGCGGTCGTTCTGCACAAATTTGGACAGTGCTTGTTTCTCACGGTTGACCGCGTCTTTTTGTTTGTTTTTCTATTCAGTGACCTGTCGTGCGAAATCAACCGATTCGAAATCAGCCTGAGCAACAAGACAAAAAAGAGCAAAGAAAGTGACATTTGTAAGTGTGCCTTGGGTCTTGGGAAACAGGCCCAACAGACCGCCTAATCCTTCCACCAACATACGCAACCCCCCCCCCCCCCCCCACCACCCACTGACCCGGCCTCACGTCTCCCGCCTCTCCCCCCACAGTGTTCATGCGCTGCCAGCTGAACCGCCTGCAGAAGGGCCAGATGATCGACGAGTGGTTCCCGCTAAGCTCCCACGTCCCGCTGAAGGGCATCGAGCCGGGGTCGCTGCGTGTCCGCGCCCGCTACTCCATGGAGAAGATCATGCCAGAGGAGGAGTACAGCGAGTTCAAAGAGGTCGGTTCGTTGTGTGATTTAAAAGTGTGGCCCACTGGGGCGCCCCAGTGGTGCACCGATTAAAGCGCAGGAGTGTGTCGCCCTTCTCTGTGGAGGTTTGGGTCAAGTGAGTGCGGATTAGTCCAGCAGCGAACGGCCGTAGTGTTTTGTTTTTTTGACAGATGGAGAGAACGAGAATACATAGAACTCACTTTGAAATATCAAAAAAACTACATTTTCAGTTGGTCGGAATGCACCAACTAATTTCAGTAGTGCTGGTTTTAGAGAATGGTTTTACAACATCCTATTTACATGGATGTATTTTCTCAACATATTTTCTCAGTCTTGTGATTCCATTTCCAGAGTTAACCATCGGTTCATGAACATTGCGTGTCAAAAGCGCTATGCTGCCCCCTTGTGTACATGTGACACATGACATGGACGTATAAATGCTGGCAGTTCAGCGCAGATCCGCCTCATGTCTCCAAGTCACGGCGTGGATCCTTGCTTTGAAATCAGCTTAACTGGCCCCCTCTGGAAGTCTCCGGTGAGAATCACACCGGCTCTCCATCTGTGCGGGAAAGGTCATGTGGAGCGGTGTTTTCTGCCTCTTTGTAGATGATACTGCACAAGGAGTTTCATGTTATCTACGACCTGGCCCATGTGTGCGGCCAAGACCGCACCCTGCTGGCCAGCCTGCTGCTCCGGATCTTCAGGCACGAGAAGACAGAGGCCCCCCTACTCAGGACACTCAACGACAGGGAGATCAATATGGAGGGTAAGAGCCAACACTTGCCAACAAGCTGAAGTCTTAAGGATTATGTGTTGTGGGGTGCAATTGTCTCCTAATTTCCTTTTACTTGTTGCAATTTATATGCTTCTCATTTAGCAAATCAGCGATTTATATTCACTTACTCATGCCTGGATTCCTGTTCCGCTCAAGTCTAGTTATATTAATTGATGCATTATTGATGCATATCAGTATTTTATCGTCCACCTCATATCCTTTTATTACAATCGCTTTCCGATTGACGTGGGTGCTGCCGTTCCGCAATCTCCATCTGCACCTCGCCGGATGAATGAAGTACTGATGTGATGCCTTGTTCTTCTAGACGAGGCGACCACGCTGTTCAGAGCGACCACGCTGGCCAGCACGCTGATGGAGCAGTACATGAAGGCCACCGCCACGCCCTTTGTCCACCACGCCCTCAAAGAAGCCATCCTCAAGATCATGGAGAGCAAGCAGTCCTGCGAGGTAACGGCGGCTGCTGCTGTAAACAGACACGGGCAAGGGTGTTTAAGGGCACACCGAGAGTGTTGTTGTTATGGACATCTTTTTTTTTTTACTACTGTGTGTATGTACACTGTTTCACAGACACGAGAGCTCTTGTTATACACCACCACCGACCTTCAAAGTACAACTGCGTGCCTCC
Source organism: Pollachius pollachius (assembly GCF_949987615.1). Classification (NCBI taxonomy): domain Eukaryota; kingdom Metazoa; phylum Chordata; class Actinopteri; order Gadiformes; family Gadidae; genus Pollachius; species Pollachius pollachius. Next base: position 7,005,377 of record NC_136934.1, on the reverse strand, counting down.
CATGTAGACCACAACAATACCAACCCATGTATTTTTCATTGCACATCCAGTGGCGGAGCTATGTATCACTTTGTTTACGACTATAAAAATTGTCCTGACAGCATAAATGGAAATGGGGCGTAGCGCCTATCAAATTTGAACTGAAATGACACGGGACAGAGCATTGACGTTGATCAGCAGATATGAATGATGATGTAACCTGTGCCATTGAACATACTCACTCATCATACTCATGTGGATGAGGTTGGGGACCCAGTGTGTCTGACCCATGTCCACCCCCTTCTCTCGTTTCATTGTACCAAACTCTTATCTCCGTCACATTGACCCCTTTACTCCAACCCTCCGTGTTCTCAGCTAAACCCTTCCAAGCTGGACAAGAACGACGATGTGAACCTGAACCTGGCGCACCTCCTCAACATCCTATCTGAACTGGTGGAGAAGATCTTCATGGCCGCCGAGATCCTGCCACCGTAAGCACTTTGCTCTTCGTGGATCGGTATTGTTTCGTTGTGTCCACGTGAGGTGGTAGTGCACATACACCAACACCCACTCCTGCATTATGCATCAGTGTCCTTGTCCGGTGTCACCTCGATCAACTCAATATGCTTACATGGATGTTTCTAATGCAAACAAAACCAATCAGGGCGGCACAGATGCTTGGTTTTAATTGGAGCAAAGTGCCTTGCTCCGACACATTCAGCCACAGTGACATTGGAGTAGCTCATTGGTTGTTTTGTTTGCGATGATGAAGACACATTGCTATATAAGTCACCGCCATTAACATGTGAACCTGACCTAACGTTACTGTTGCTCTTATCGATGTTAGGACGCTGCGGTACATCTATGGCTGCCTGCAGCAGTCAGTACAGCAGAAATGGCCGGCCAACACCACCATGAGGACCAGGGTCGTCAGGTAAAACATACAGCAACACTCACCAATATATCCCCTGAAGTGAAGTGGAACACTTGTTATACCTAGGCTGACCTACCTTCTGCTCCCACAGTGGGTTTGTGTTCCTACGGCTGATCTGCCCTGCCATCCTCAACCCCAGAATGTTCAACATCATCGCTGGTGAGCAAGCAAACAAACACAAACACACAAACGTAATGGAGGTATAACCTGCCCCCGTTGGCACCCAGCTGTGTTGGGAGTCGGATCAGGGTGGTGACTCGGGGCTTGTTTTGTGCTGCAGACCCTCCGTCCTCAATAGCCGGCAGGACGCTGACTCTGGTGGCCAAGTCGGTCCAGAACCTTGCCAACCTGGTGGAGTTTGGTGCCAAGGTAGAGGCCGCTGTCCACCCCAACCCTTTGATTGGTTTCCAAACGCCCAATCATACAATAGTCATCAGTCCATTATGGCGCTAAAAGATAATGATTTATTTTCATAGTTTAATTTGCCAACAGTTTATGGTTCTGTGGACAATGTTTTGAGTAGACTGGAAGTCTAGGCTATGACAGCAATTCAAGCAATCCCTCATTAACCAATTCTTTGTATTCTTCTACCTCAGGAGCCCTACATGGAAGGAGTGAACCCCTTCATTAAGAACAACAAACATAGGATGATCATGTTTCTGGATGAATTGGGGGTGAGTTACATCCGGGTCTGTGTTACGTGTGCTATGCGTCTCATCCCAGCCAGTCGTGGATTCAGATATCAATAGCTGATCAATAACCTGTGCTGCAGAACGTTCCAGACCTCCCCGAGACGACTGAGCACTTTAGGACAGACCTGTCCCGGGACCTAGCGGCACTGCATGAGCTCTGCGCCGCCCACTCAGACGAACTGCGCATCCGGAGCAACCAGCGGGGAGCTCAGCAGGTCAGACAGACCCCCCCCCCCCCCCGGCTGCTCCTATGTCTCCCCCCCCCCCCCCCCCCCCCCCCCCAATATCTCCTGTTCATTTTTCTTGTGGTATTCAATGACGTCCTATTTATCTCCCTCACCCTGTAGTTTGAGACCTTTAGCAGTGGTGTTGTTCCCGTGCCTCTTGGTTAGCTTGAATTCTACTCTATTCCACTTGTGTTTAGCATACATTGTTTGGCAAAGTCCTGCGCTAGACAGAAACTCCGCCCCAGGGCATGCTACCGGGTCCTATCAATCAGAGCACATGTACTATTTATTTGCAAAGTTTGCCACACATCGCGTCTCAACGTCCCTTGCTCTGTGCCCCGTTTCCCATGCAGCACGTGTTGAAAAAGCTGCTGGCCATCACAGAGCTCCTGCAGCAGAAGCAGGGTCACTATGCCATGTCCAATAGCAACAGGTAGTACTGCCCTCCTCGCCTCCTCCTTCCATCCCTCCGCCGACCCGGCTCTCCCACCGGAAGGGGACACACATGGAGAGAGAGAGAGAGAGAGGGGGGAGGGGGGGCCTAGCATGCTCTACCCTTCATCACCATGGCAACCCCCTCCTCTTCCTCCACCACCCTCCTCCTCCTCCATCATCTCCTACTCCGATAGCCACCGCCCATCCTCAACTGCCTGCCATCTCGTCCCCATCCCCTCTCCTCAAAAATAAGAGCTATGCAACAACAGCGGCCAAACGCAACAACCAACACAGTAGCTGTAAACAAAAACTAAACACTCGCACCAGTGACTCTGACTGCTGTATGCACATGGGGAGGGCGTTTTTGTTGCTTGTGTTCCTTGCTAAATAAGCTGTGTTCTGTGGTTTGATGACTCGGGTACACGTGATTCCCATCACTACAAGGGCCAACGGTTAGGCGTGACGGAAAGCGAGCGTCTGTTGTGCCAACAATGTTTTGTTTTGATAGCACAGGTTGCCAAAGTGTCCCCCTCTCCCCGTTGAGGATAGTTGACTGACGCTAAGAAGCTACTTCTCCTCTTTACTTATAACTGGATTATGAGCGATTATGCTTTTTATACTGTAATTAGTGACCAATTTATTTGTCTGTGGCAGTATCTGCTCAAGTGCTGAAGCTAGCCTCTGTCCTTTTTGTTCTCTTTGCCTATTGATGTTTTTGTTTTTATTTAGATTTGGAGAAATCTTTCAGAAAGTGGTTATTTTATATTAAGAATAAATTCTCTTGCTGGAATCATGAGTATATAAATGAGATGAGTTAATTCCTTTTTTCAAAAATGTTTCTTTTTTTGATTGGTTGGCTCAGACTCCCTTGAAACTTGTTATCAACGGACAAGACAATCAGAAACCAAGCTAATGGACGTGTTTACAGCAGTAACTAAATACAGATTGTATCAGACCTGCATGCACTTATTAAACTTGTTTTTGTTTAAGTATATAAACAGTGTCATTGTCCCTAGAAAGAAATGGCGAATTGTGTGCACAGAGAATATAAGACGCTAATAAAAAATATTTTTATTATTTTACAAAACTCAAGGAGAAACTGGGAGGGTATGGCAATAATTAAAAGAATCTGTGGCAAACGGATCTCCTTAAATTACACATGATTTGGCTTAAAAATCAGTCTTCATCGGTCCATTCCTAAAAGTAAAAAAAAACGTTTGTTATAATTGCCATTACCTCTGATTTATAGACACTTGTGTACTATCGTAAAGCATTTCTGCCAGAGGAAAACCCTGTGGCAGATGGTCTCGTTAAGCGACCGGTGGCTTACCTCGTCTTCAGTACGACACTGTATTTTTGCGACATGGCCATCCTCCTCGTAGCCTCGTTTTCTCTTGCTGCAGTATCAGAGAAAGCAAGAGACGGCATACTGGTTACTATAAATCAGTGGGTAAGGTCAGAAAAAATGAAATAACGTTTTGTACTGTACTCAGTGATGGCTGTGAATCAAGGTTGTCTTGGCAGGCTGTCGTTTTTACGAACTCTAAACCGACATCTACCGTCTCCTTGCATCAATCCCACCTCCCCCCCCCCCCATACCTTCAAGCCCATTGTCATGTGGTCACTTAGGTACAGTACGTCCCCATCTACGTCCTCATGACCATCATATCATGGTAGTTGTAGTTCCATGAGACAATTGTTAGAACTTAAAACTACTAAGTCATTTTGTAGTTCTTTTTAGTCTGTTAACCCATTTGTGCCAGCTGCTGCGCGGCGCAACATTGTATCTACTAGATACAATGTTGCGCCGCGCAGCAGCCGGCACAAATGGGTTAAGCCAAGTTAATCCTGAACTGTAATATTATCTTATTTTCAATTGAACAGCTCTCCAAATGCTTTTCAAACATGTCCGCTTACTATCTTGCAGGACGGAGTGTACCATTATGTCACTGGCCGCTGCCATCCAGGTAATGTGAATTAGCAAGTGCCACCAGAGAGGGAGAGACAAAGACAATGCTCGGAACGACTGGCCAGTCAGCTACACATTCTGGTTCGGTGTGAAGGGACAGAAGATCTAAACTGAATATGATTTTGCTAAGCATGTAGCTGCGTAGCCATGTGCAAAGCCCTTATTGGCCGTTTTAAATGCAACACTGCTGCAGGAACTCACTTTCTCTGGGGATGACGCCTGCAAATTTTGAAAACCTTCCAAAGCCTGTCCGAGACAAGTTTACTTCAGATACTTTCGTGTTTGTGTATGGGGGGGGGGGGGGGGGGGGGGGGGGGGACTACTGTGAAGCTTCTGAAAGGAGATTTGGATCTCTGAAGATGGACCTGAGATACATTTTGAATCATTCACTGTAGAGGCCTCCCCAGAAGTTCTCCTGAACAGTTTATATCTCCCGCTTCTTTATTTTACCTTCGGCTACATGGACACCGCCGTTATTTTACCTTAACCATGCAGTACGACACAGAAGGCAAGTATGTAGGTGACCTGGAAAACCATGGTTTGGGACTCATTCACTTTTCTTTTTTTTCTATGCCTCTCCCTAAACAAACACTTTGACGAGGAAACCGAGTCGGGACAGAGAGGTGATCCAAAGCATTAAAAAGTAGCACTGTCTGCCATCATCAGGGAATTCTAACTTAGAACCTCTCTCTGACAAACAACAAAACAAGCCTTAACTCCCTTAACCTTTCTGCACAGCAACCTCTAACCCTCCTCCGCGGGACTTCACCACACAAGCTCTTCAAGTATTTGTTCATGTGCGGCTCCACCATTCGTCCATGTGTCGGGGGGAATATGCTAAGCCGGAACCCAACATCATTTTATACGCCGCTTTTTGCTTGTTAGTATTATCCACATAGGCTTGTGCTGAGGGGGTTTGTATTAAGGTAGCGGAAATGGGTTGAACCATAGCGGAGTTGTATGACGTGCTAACAAATGATGTGTGTAGAGGATATCTAAGCTGTCCTGTGCATGTGATTAATAACCATAGATGAAGATTTGTTAAAAGTGTATGGGCCTACATATATGCTGCTCTTTAGAAACTTCACTAAAAGCTTCCGTTAAGATCGGAGAAAAAACAGAACTGCTTTCATGTGTTTACAGTCACATCCATAACACAATGGTTAATGCGTGCAGGAATTCCCTGCGCTGAAACCTGTGACTGTACGCAACTGTTATGACTGCCGCCAGGGATCCGTCCCTCACAGCTAGTAATCCCTTTGAATCTGTGCCTGCCAGAACTCAAGAGTTTACCAAACTGTTTACCGTTGATGCACTAACGCTACCACAGACCTCGACCGGGTGTTAAGGAGGACGACCGCGGGAGGGGGCGACGGGGAGATTGAGCCTAAGTCAAAGTCTCCTCCTCCCAGTACCCCGCGATAAGCAGCAAAGTCTTGGTTGTTGTAGGGTAGGGGGTGTGCGATGTGCTGTTGTATTTCCTTATTGTATTTCATATTAGCCAATGATGTGTTCCTTTTTTTATTTTTCTACCTGATACCGAACCTCAATCTTTTGCATCTTAGATACAACCTGGCTGAATAAAAAATGTTAGTACGTAGAACCCTGTGAATTGTTGTGCTTTTATCTCCTTTTACTAACATCTTGCAACTGTGTATACTTTTTTATGGCCTGTGAATAATGCCTGATTGATATAAACGTTTTTGAAATCTGAAATCAGAACTACAAAATGCTGCTTTATGTGCAATGCTACTTAATTTGCATGGTCTTTTTAATCCTTGATATATCATATAAACTGCCCACTTACTTTGTTGATGTGTTAAACTCCAAGTGGACCCTCTCCAGCTTCTCTTTGTAGGCACTAACTTCTTCTGCCTTGGGAAGTTCATAATCCTTTATAAGCTTCTTCATCCCTGGATTAAAACAAGACATGCCCTTAAACAATGCGTAGTTTGGACAGAAACTGTACGCTAGTGCCATCTTGTGGTGGAAAGTGTTTCTGAAGTTTACTCACGTCTCATTGATTCATTAAGTTTGACGATATACTCTCTGTTGTCCTTCATCCCCATGCATTCGGTCAGGTAACTGGGATCGAAAATATAATGCAGCTCATTATCTCCATGTTTTATACCTTTACCCTACATTTACTAATGTGTAGCAGTCACATGCACCTTAAAAAGTAACTTTGTATGCAAAAACTGCTTATTGTACAGTTTGTAAGATAACCTGCTGGAAAGAGTTGGAAAAAAAAATCAAACCAATCCATCACAATGTAAACCTAGACAATCAGGCACATGCTATGTGGTCCGGGGGGATGACCCACCTGTCCATGTTGAGGCCTGCCCGCGAGGCGCTGTTCAGGATGGCAATCAGGGCGATCTGAGACGGGGCGAAAAGCAGCCCAGCGTCCGTCGTGGTGGCTCTGGTCAGGAAGTCATCTGCACTTTTCCTCAGCGACTCGGGGTTCTCCAGCGGGGGGTACCGGGTCTGTTCACAGACAGGGGTCATGTGCATGTTATCCACTGAGGAGATAATATAAAAAACCTCCACCTAATAGACTGACATCGCTGTGATGGGGTGGAGAATATCAACCACAACATGAATAGATTTAGATAAATTTCCTAGCCAAAGATAACACTATACTATGATAGTGCTGGGAGTGGGGGGAAACAAGCTTCTCCCAGGGATCCACCCCACCTTGATGTCTATCAGCAGCCCCTCCATTGGCCTGTACGGAGTGTGGACCACCAGGTGAAAGTTGAGCTGTTGGATGAGCAGGAGCTCGAACTCCAGGATCTGCTCCAGCACCCTCTCCTGGCCGGCAGGGGTCTCCTGCAGCAAGTTGCCTACAAACTGAGTGCTGGAGACGTTGAACTCATCCACTTTACAGGACAAGTAAGCACAGGTCAGCCTGGGAGAGCGAGAGAGGGAGATCCATCATTTTAATTGAAGATTGGAAGATATTTCATGCATTTCACTGCAGCTAGGCCAATTCCCATGTTTTGAGTTAAAGATTTCGACAAGATCGCCATACCCTTCCACAAAGGGCCACTACAGTTAATCAAATGTTAAACAATGTACAGAGTCTCGATTAGATGTTAAAAGAAAACAATGGCAAGGAATTAAACACTTTTTAAAGGAATAGTTTAACATCTAATAATCCTAACTCACATGATAATCCTGGGGTGGTATTCCATTAGGGAGTTGTTAAGGTAGAACCTTCTGAAGAACATGATGGCTGTGCCCTGTAGAGACATGTGCAGCGTCTCTATTTGAAGTGTCTAAATACAATGATGTTCTGTAACAACAATCTGTTTTACATCAATATGGTATAATGATGAACGTACCACAACGGCCTTTGGCATCGTAGGCTTGAACGCATTGCAAAAGTCTAGAAGTCTCTTCTCATAGTATCTGAACAACACCTGTTCCTCGTACCGCCCCAACAACATGGACTCCTTAAGGTAATGACATATTACTGTTATGGTCAAAGAATAGTTAGCAGATACAGCGTAAAGGATGGTGTTCAGTTCGTACGTAGGGGGGTGGGGGGGCTTACCTTCCCTCTCGCTGACATCTTGTTAATGCATTTCGTGTTCGCCTCGCATCTTAATTTCTCCAAAGCGTCTTCATTGTCAAAAATCCAAAACGTTTTGTGTGAGCTATTATGATACATATTGAGTACCTGGAAAATGTTAAACAAAAAAAACGTACTTAGCAATTACTTGTAGTCATATAGTTTCAAACATCACAACACAACAGCCTCACCACTAACTCAAACATGTCGCCTCGTCGCTTGGTTATGACGTTGAATTTACCGTAGCTTCTGATAGAGAGCGCGCAAAAGAAATCCAATGAACTGCTGATTATTGTTGATTTGGGTGATAAGAAATCTTTTTTTCAAAGTAGTGCCACATATAACAATAGTATAGCTTATATTATATAATATTTAATTCGACTATATTCATTATATTCAAATGTTACTACTATCATTAGTAAGCTGTTCCATGTGCATGGATGTATTCAAATGGCGTGCCAAACTGCGCATAAGATAATCAGGTGACATAAAAAAAACTATTTTGAATTTTCAACATAAAAGACAAAGTTCTCTCTGAGACGTGCGGTCGTTCCATCCTGTCGTTTATTAACAGTTAGGCCTTATGAAAGCCTAGTCCCCCCCCCCCCCCCCCCCACCCCCCCGTTTCGTTTGCTATGATCCGCTGGCCCACAGGGTTACAGTGTGGCTGGCTTTTATCTAAATGGTGCTTGGACGGAGGAAATAAAATTACTGAATAAATACATCAGTATATAAATAAGATTGTTATTGTTAAAAAAACATTTTTTGATTATTAACAAGATAAATAGGTAGGACTATGGCATTATATAAGCATATATGGCCTAGGTCTACATGAAAATCTACAAAAATAAAATAAAAATAAAAGGTATAAACATACATAATTATTGATAATTTAGGAAAGAGCGTACCAGCCTTTCAATTATCTGAGACGTCATTTGGCAACACTAAAGACGTGACAAAAATATATATATACATTTGTGCTTTTTAGGCCTTCTGTGAGCCTTCCAAGTCATAACCCTTCTTAAAATACAAAGATTAAACAACCATGTTTTAACGTGTTGTTTATCTTCAGCAGTGCCACTTAAAAAAACATCCTTTTATTTTAGGCAAGCTCTACTTTAGTCAACTGCTTATTCTGCAAAAACACTAGCCTTTTGCTGTTAGATTGAATAAACTAACCGGAATTGAATCACACTGTATGTTTAGACAGAGCATCCCATCCCCGCCAGGTTTTCCGTATGACCTAATTTACATAAACATGAGTAATTTATGAATAATAAATGCCCGTGTATTTGGTGGGAGCTGTTAATTTGCATATCACCACAGCTACAGTTTTATTTCATAGTGCGGTGTTATCATGAAACATTCAAGCCCTGCATACACCCGCATCAAAGAAATAATGATTTAACAGGTATGTGCTGAATACTTTTATCTTAATCTCTTTCGGTAAATCGGACAATATTTCATCGTGTACGTTTTGACTGTGATTTCTGTGATGCGCTGGGTCGCTGCATGTGTGAGCGGCTTCGGTATCCATCGCTTCGTCTTGCCCTGTAACTTGCATAAACATGAAGTGCCAATGCATTATTGATGAGACCAATGCAACGTTTACTGTATGTACGCCCGTGTGTGCGCGCTCACGAGGGCATGGGCAGTGCCGTGCGTGCCATAAAGCGTGCATGTGTGCTTGCCTTGTCAATTTGACAAAAAACCTTTCTTCTACTCTTTTTCTTATGACGCCGCAGTAAGCTGGGTGGTGTTTTTTTCTTTACATTGAGTTGTGATGCAGGGAAACAAGTCAGCATGACGCCTCTAATAATTAGACTTTTTTGTTAAAACTAATAATATATATTTAAAAAAATATATATATATATTGCAAACATTTGATTTCAAGATTTAATTTCAAATATCCACAAACGCATAACGGCTGCAAAAAAGTGACGCAAATCATAATTCTAGAAGATAGATAAGACTATAGACTGGTAAAGTGATAAAAAGGATTGTAGAGAGAGAGACAGAGAGAGAGAGAGAGAGAGAGAGAGAGAGAGAGAGAGAGAGAGAGAGAGAGAGAGAGAGAGAGAGAGAGAGAGAGAGAGAGAGAGAGAGAGAGAGAGGGATGACAAGAGAAAGATATTGTATAGTGGATATACAGTTTTTTCCTGCTGGGGATAATGTCAGGCTCTGCGTCTGTGCTGCTGTGACTAAAGGGTGCGCCTATGCATTCTGACACACGGTATGTTCCGGGAAATCAAACTTTGCGCCATCTTCCCATCAGTCTGATGCATGTCTCCCTAAACAAGTTAGGTTTATCCCCAAAAATCTAGACCACCCTGCGGTTTATTTTCTTCAGCACCAGAGTCTGTATATTGCAGTCACATATGAAAGCATTTGCGGGAAATGACAAACGATTGCATAGTATGACTTGCTTGTGTGATTTGTCAAATGTGCTGTATTTGGCTTGTGTGAAAAGATGTTAAACCGAACATGAGGAAGACAATGATCACATTCAATATGATTGTTTCCAACCGGTGCACATCTCCCCCTTTTAATTTATTTCCACTGTCCAGTGAGCTCAGATAATTCATGTTACCGGTTATTTTGTCATCACTCTTACAGTACACCTGTCAGTGATTGTAACGATGTGTTCTCCCTCGTCCACCACCATGTGTTGACTTCACAAAAACCACAGCAGCCAACAAAATGAAATCCTGAATTCACCCACCATGTGAATATTAATTACCCTGCCCTTCTTCCCCCATGTAAATGCCCGGCCCCATTTGCACACTGGTTGCCATGGTTACAAGGGGGATGGCAGGACTGATGTGAGTGCGCTCCTACCAAGGACAGGAGTGCAGGGGGGGGGGGGGGGGGGGGCGTCTGGCCAACCCCGCGCCCTAACGCTAGCATTACGGCCGTACTGTCAGGGCTCACATACTATTGTAAATGTTTTCTGTGAGTGTGTTCGATGTCGGGCAGTTGACATGTCAACCGCCTTTACTGCCAGTGGAAAGCGTCGGACGTGTAAAGGAAATGCACGTTGCATGCGCATGTGATTATGGCCGTTTATATGCATTTACCAGGGACGTAAGCCCCCCTTTTGTGTTTGAATGTCTCTGAACATTGTGTATAGCCTATGTATTTTTTTTGCTGGCATTAAGCAGTCAAGGCCCCCCATCCCCCTCCCCTCCAGACACTCAGACCCCTCCCGCCTCCCTCCCACCACCACCACCACTCTAATTGAGCTTTGTGTCTACCACCATCTCCATTCAAATCCACGTTCATTTGCATACTGCCGTGGTGCGGCCGACAGCTCCCCAGCTGTACAGTATGGATCTAAATGAGGAACACAGACCCACTTTGCGTGCTGTGAATATTAAACAGGCCAGCACCAGGGATGGACATCCCTTTTTTTGTCCCTCTTCCCTGGAAATATGGTGGAAGAGAAGGGGGTTAAAAAGATGGCAGAATCAAATCCCTTCATTCGTTTGCCCCAAATATTTATTACAGCTTGGCAAGCATAATTTGGTGCAAAAAGGAAGATGCTTGACTTAATATTTTTCTTCTCAGTGCATTGTTTTTTTCCCAAAGCAAAGAAATGCAATATTGACATGAAAAGGTACGGGAGTAATATAGTTGTTGATGTAAGATTGGCACAACATACAAGGTAGAGCAGAATCAGAGTTGCACTAATACCTTGTATGTTTTCCTTTGAGGTTATTGGCCACAAGTTTATGGCCAACGCAGAGAGCATATTGATTGTGATGTGCACTCTGTCGTTGCTGCATCATTTCTCACCTATTTCTATATTTCTTGCTGGCAAATCAGTTTGCAACTCATTGCTGCTCGATTTACCCATGGATTCTCATAGGATTCAAGCAGGTTTAGAATTGCATTAGTCTTGGTTATGACTTCAGTGCTATTTCCCTTTAGCTTTGGTCATTGTCTCGGACCTTACCTGGGGTCCTCCAGACTTGAGAATATTTGGGAATTTCAGAACATTTGAGATGCTTGTTTGGTGCACAGAGGCCCAGAACCAAGTTATATTTTTACACACACACACACACACACACACACGCACACACACACGCACACACACACACACACACACACACACACACACACACACACACACACACACACACACACACACACACACACACACACACACACACACACACACAAGAATTCACAGAATGGGTTAGGCGCTTTCTTAATGGGAACCTTTAAACCCCAAGGCAAGCTTTTCATTTCCAACATATTGGCAGGATTTGTGACATTTCAACTCAATTCTGGATTCAATCAAAGCTATAGCTTAAGGGAGAGCAGAAATGGCGTGATCTCTCTGCTACAAATCTCACTGTCCTTGCTTCCCTATATGCATGGAACTTCCCCAGCAATACTAGTTAGAATCAAGTCAAATTAGATGACAGATTTTTACATTTTACCATGAAGACGCTTCAATCCAATCACAAACAACACAGACGTGCTGGGATTCGTTGGCCGGAGTACAATGGGTTTGATCAATGTTAGTGTGTGTCTGTGTGTGTGTGTGTGTGTGTGTGTGTGTGTGTGTGTGTGTGTGTGTGTGTGTGTGTGTGTGTGTGTGTGTGTGTGTGTGTGTGTCTGTACTCTGCAATTAAATGCCACCTTGATCTACATTCAGAGAGCAATATGTAGTGGGCCATAGAGTATGCATCGTATCTTTCACAGGACACAACCATGACGAGTTCTGCTAAATGCCCTTATGCACTACTTCTACTACTTCTAAGTTAGTGGATGCATACTGTATCTGCCTATGGTTGAAAATAAATGGCTTCTTAACCAAGGGTCCTTTCTCTTGCTATTGTAAAAAACTTGGGATTGTGTGTGTGTGTTTGTGTGTTGATATTTGGATGAATATTTGGCATTAGATCATGCAAATGAATAGTTGTATTACTTGACAGGTAAGGAATTATATGTATATATATTCATATCCATTTATATATGTGTGTGTGTGTGTGTGTGTGTGTGTGTGTGTGTGTGTGTGTGTGTGTGTGTGTGTGTGTGAGAGAGAAAGAGAGAGAGAGAGAGAGAGGAAGAGAGTTTTTTTCTAAATCTCATTAAATATAGAACAATGGATGCATAATTGCAACCATCTTTAAAATTAGGCTATAGGGGAAGCCTCTTTAATCAGATTGTTTTTTTCTCTCGACAACCTCTTTGTCTAAACAAAAGTTGCATAAAAAAGAAAAAAAGTTGGAAAAAATCTGCAATATATATACATTTGACTCACATATTCAATAAAATATTTTCCTTGGAGAAAATCCGACTTTCTATTAGTATCACATATTAAGATGATCCAAATGGTCACTTGCATGTTTCAGAATTGTAATAATTTAAAACGTAGAATCAGAGATCCACCATCATACTGTATAATTCATTAAAAAAAAGAATCAGATTCACTATAATAGTGTATTATTAATAGTTTGCACGCAGATAGGAAACAGCACAGCCTTGACAGAATGCATAGTAATAAAACCACACTCAATATTCCTCTGCATATAATTATTTGAAAAAAAATCCATTCATAATTATCACACCTCATACAATGCAATGTTTTTCATTAAAAACCTGTATTATGAATTCTTTGGTAATATACTTCTTATTAACGAGTAAAAGCCCAGATATTTTCCAACACTGCTCATTGTTCCTTCTGTGGACAATGAGTAGTTGAGTGAGAACTGAGAAGTGGGTGTCGGCTGCTGACATGCTTGCGCCGTAATGACTGGCCCCCTCCCCTCTTTTGTTTTCCTAATTGCTGCCGAGCTATTTGTTAGAGAGCTCTGATAAGTGTGACCACCCCCCTGCTGGAGATTCACTAGGGGCCACCTGTCGACTTCCTGTGGACTCCAACAAAAAACCCTTGTCAGAGGGCTTAGTCATTAGCACTCAGTCTACATCCCCCCGTCTGATAAATCTGATGTTTAAAGTACATTCATAATTTCAAAGCAATCTTTGTGTGCCAAAAAATGTCCTGCATTTTTTTTTCTGTGTAAATGTCATAAACCTTTGTGGGAAGAAAAAAGGATTGGAATAATCCCAATTAAAAATTGTATAAACTTTGTATCAGGAATGTGAAGTACTGAAATCGTTTATACTATATTATTATTAATAATGATGCAGTCAGACTTTGATGAGAAGTGTATGTTATTTTTTTAACTACATTTGTGTGGTGCTACTATAAGCTTTTCAATCATTAATTGTTAATATATATAATAGGAAAACAACAGCATCAATACAAGAATATGAATTGCAGTATCAATAATCATAACAACAAAACGAAAATACTCATTATGTTCAGTCATATTCCATCCACTAATTCTACCCAAATAGGCTCTCTTATTTATCTGCTTTAATTTCACTGAACAATATCAAAATATATAAAATAGTATACAGTAAGCATTTATATAGTCATAATCAATCTAATATGTTTTAGATATATCGAAGTATTGATCTATCAATGAGAAAAAAATAAGACTGCATTTCCTACATCTCCACAGACACAGACACACAAACACACAGACACAGGCACACGCACGCGCACACGCACACGCACACACACACACACACACACACACACACACACACACACACACACACACACACACACACACACACACACACACACACACACACACACTACTCCTACTTTTCACTAGATGGGGCCAGATCCTTATTGAATAGAAACTGCCAATTGAAAAATGCATCGAGAAAGCACATTTATTCTCCCAAAGTACACATTTCCAAATGAAAATGTAATAGATCAAGTGTTATCAAAAATCTGCGAGAAACACATTGTATTGTACTAATGGTGAGTCTTTGATCTGATCAAACAGGCCTATGAGAAATAGATGTATGAGTCGTGTAAGAGTTAGACTGGAAATGTCTTACACATATTTCACAAGAAATGTATAATAAATAGATAAAAGAAAAGAAAACAGAGTACCGTGTTTGATGTATGTCCGTAAGTGCGGTCGTGTCTACGTGCTATGTACGTGTCTGGTGCTACTTTTTTTCTTCTACATTTTTTGCAATTCTGGGCTACAGTAGTTTTGTAGCCCCACTGACAAAAGATACATTTAGGGGTTGGGATATTTAAGATTAGTCAAATAATAACCGCCGTTTTCTTTTAACAGCAAATTTTTTTGGGGGTGTATTCTTGAGG
>NC_136934.1:6977860-6985360 GCF_949987615.1 Pollachius pollachius | reverse complement strand
CACACACACACACACACACACACACACACACACACACACACACACACACACACACACACACACACACATTCACCACACAAACAGGCATATTCACCACACAAACACACATGCATATGGACCACAAACACACACATATCAACCTAACAAACACATTCACACACACGTACACAGAAACACACACAGACACACACACACACACACACACAAATGCTCACACACACAGAGGCATATTCACCATACACACACACACACACACAGACAGACACACGCACACAGACGCATCGCATGCTTGGTGGCGAGTAGTGTGGTCCTGCTGACCCCTGAGGATGTGGATCAGTGCAGACAGACTGACACCTGGAGCAGCGGCTTGCCAACAAGGCTGCTGTTGATGAAGTGATGCTCTGAATTAAAAGTGTGCTTGACGCTAAAGAGGAGCTAACGTGATTTGCCTGGCTAACGTGATTTGAGTTGGCACACCCTGAGGCGCGGGGTAGCCGAGAGCTACAGTGTGTGTGTGTGTGTGTGTGTGTGTGTGTGTGTGTGTGTGTGTGTGTGTGTGTGTGTGTGTGTTTGTGTGTGTGTGTGTGTGTGTGTGTGGGGAAGTATGTGTGTTTGGGGGTAACAAGATGCTATTAGCCTCACAGAATGACCTCCTCCAACTATACTTAATCAAAACTGGACGAGGATTCAGCAAAAATAAATCACCAATACTGTCCAATACTGGATGTGTTTGACGTCTAATGCTATAACCTAATGGTCTTGGATATTTTCTTTGCAGTATGCAGTTCTTGTGTTTTTATCGCAATTAATTAAATATATCTTGAATTTAACAATCCCTGCAATGCTCTGCTGGGTTTGGTTTGTTATAAATGCAATTTATTGTTACATATTCATCCATCTCCTCGCGCTTAAAATAGCTCTCAAAGCACCATACCATCATCCACATTCCCCAGAGAAATGGTTTTGATGTGGTCCCCTTTATTCCCCAGAGACCATCACGGGTCAGAAATGCTGAGCTTTAGAGAGAAGGATTATTGATCCTCCCTAGGAGTATTCAGGAAATCTGTAAGAAAAAAAACCTTCATATTAGGACGGCCATTCCTGTATCTTAAATGCCGTTTGTGTTTCCAACTCCAAACCATGCCCCATGTGGAAATGTTGTCCTTTTGCTTTCCATATTAATAAGGCTAGGGCTGACTTGCTCCAGCCTCATCACTTCCAAGAGCACTCATCGGTCCTCCTCGATGACACAGTCTTCAGGAGAAGCAATCCCTCCGCCCATATGACGGCATACACACATTTGAAACCACCCCCGCTGGCGGGGTCGGTGTCAAAGATAAGGTGTAGAAAGCTATCCTGCAGTGCAGAGGGGGGTGGGGGAGGAACAGGAATTCCCCTCTCATTAAAGATCAATGCCTTTGCCCTCCACTATAATGAGGCCTCCATCTTTAAAGCAAACAAACCAGTCTTGAAGTCTGGAAACAAGAGGAACAGCCTTTTGGAATCGCAGAGAGTCAACTACCATATTCAGCACTGTGGCTCCGCTTGCCGTAGCTGGGTGAAGGGTGACGGCTGATGGGGTATGAATCGGGCCACGGATCCCACGCAATGCCCAGGAGACACGGGAACGATGCTTGATGCTCTGCGTCTTCATCTGGTCCTCTCTGATATGTCCTCTGCGGTGTCGCCTTTGTGTGGGACCCAGGGCCCCTTAAGGAAAGCCCCCCCCCGCTGTGCCTCTAATCCTGTTTTAGAGAACCAGAAGGATGGCCTGCTCCGCTCCCTTTTCTGACCTTTGGGCCCTCCAGCTCCTCACAGTGTGTGAGGGGATTAGCCAAGCAGGTGTGGAGAATCCTCGGCAGTGCGGTGCCAGGGATGACCCCACCACCCTCTCCCCTTGAGGCCCAGGTGAGGCTCCGTGATGGGCTGGATACCCCGGGCTGAATCCGCCTCCCTCCTTGCCTCCTAAATGAGGCGTCCTGAAGGGCACCAGGTATGGCCCGTTAGGCCAGGGTCGGCAGACCCCTATAGCCCAACACACAAAGAGGCCCAGGATCACCTGCCACGTTTAAGATCAAATGAGGGCTTAAATGGAAGGCTCCCCCCCCTTGTCAAATCTCTCCCCATGAATGCACAGGAAGGCCAGAAAGCTCTAGTCCGCCACCCTCCCTCGGCCTCACCTCCCATAGACCCAAGGTCCTGTTGAGTGCTGCTAACACCCTCATATTTCAGCACCAGGTCCCTTCACAGTAGCCATCAAGCTCTTAATTCCTACTCTCAGACCACCACTAAGTACTGTGATGAATAATAGACCTATAATCAACCCACGGCCAATGGAGGTTTCAGTCCCAGTGTGTCTGCTCTCATGTGGGGCTTGCATGTCAAGATGCAATGAGATGCTAATCAGACTTCATATGTACAGGTCTAATCTGTATGATCGCATTCAGGTGCTTTTAATCCACTCCACGGCACAGCAGCTAGCCAACGCCGAAGTAGCATTACCATATCGGTTCAGCGATAAGGGTGGATTTTGAAATATTATGATTTAGACACTTTTGGAGGGAGCTCGTGTGCTGCCTATGCTAAGTGGAAATCAGGACTACACGTTAATTCGTGACACCACAGTTTGTTGCGCGACTCGCGGGTCCAGTGGTCAGAGTGCTTAATAACCTCATCAAACTTAACTATGTGACAGGGTAAGTGAGGGGTGGGGCCATCTAGGTGCCCAACACAATACCCCTTGTCAGTCAATCGCGTTCCCGGTGTGAGGAAGGTTGGCCGGGTAAGTAAAGAGGAGGGCGAGGAGGGGGGCGGCCATTGGCCCTTGGGTCGTTACGATCGGCCTTAATCCGCAAGCTAATAAGTTCAGAGAGGGGCCATATGCTCCGCAGCAATGTGCGAGGAGGGGAGTGTTGCCCCATGCTACTTACACCGGGACAGCGCTTTCTCAGGTACCGCCCTCCCATGGCCGGCTCTTTTGTGCCGGGGGATCAGCCCTCTCCACACTGTGAATGGGCAGAATTGATTAAACCCCACCGTATAATTGTCAGCAAATCCCAGCGAATCATTTCCCATCCATTTGAAAAGCACAAAAGTGCTTTTCTCTTTTTCCCCCTTGACTCTTTTTTCCCCCCTCCTATCCTTTGCATCCATACCCCTTGTTGTCCTTTCTTTTCTGTCTTTTTTTTTGAAGGGGACCTGGTTGTGTTCGTCGGTGAGGGCCGTGCACTGAAACAGTAAGAAGAGGCCGGAGGATTGGGAGTGGTTATAATCATACCTCAGGCATGTTTAGTTGGTAAGACCGTGTCGTTTATAGTTTCACATCCAAGTGGTTTAAAGAGCGTTTGTAGCCCAAAACCGCTACAAAGGTGTTAATACAGGGATGAAGAGTTAAACAAGAATCTTATAGTCTTAAAGAGAATATAAAGTTGAAGTATAATTTTAAAAGTGTTATCGGCTTATGTTCGTATTTCTTGCCGCCCTATTTCTTTTCCATGTTAATATTCTCAAGCCACAACAGCCTATTGCTGCCTTAAAAGCAAACCAGTGGTTTTTATTCAATTTAAGCATGATTGCAAAATGATCCTGAGCAGGACTGACCACCAATCCACCCATCTGACATATGTCTCTGAACCAATCAATGCCCTATTACGCACACATGTTTAACACCCATTCATTGATCTGAGTGGTCCCAGGACAGAGGTCCTCGACTCCCTGATCTCACTCATTTAACCCCTGACCTCGAATTTTGCAAATAGAGTTATTGTGGAGAAAATTCAAATGAACTTTTTGAGTATAGTTTCAAATATTTAAGAAAACAAATATTAATAAACTTAGGTCCCACTGAAATATGTAATGTCTACATTTGTTGAGTCATCACTGAAATCTTAATAAAAAATACAAATCAAATGTCAGTAAAACGAATGATGTAATGATGTATAATAGTAGTAGTATTAATAGCATAGTGGATTTTAGTGTTGAACTATATCACTGGTAAGTTTTCCTTGCGCAAAGGGTCAAATGCAAATCAGTAGTGAACAGTCTCCCACCTTGTTAAACCCCGCATTGATCCACAATGTTCATGTTTGGCTTCCATTAGCAGATGAAGGGCATTGTTTGTGAGAGCGATCTTCATGCTAAGATCTTTTAAACCTCCCCAGCATGTAGATTTATGAGTCTGGGGGCAAGGGGACTGAGCGCAGCCAAGCATTTCCTCTATGGCCCCTGAAACACAGCGAGGATGATGATGAGCACATGGTGACTGACAATGGCAATGAAAACAGGTAGGAATGAAGAGAGAGACCCAAGTTAGGCAGTGGGAGACTTTCTACGTATAAAACAGACGTAGCAAACCATATGCATTAATATGGTAAAGTTAAATGTTGTCAGGAAATGTACTTCTGGCCTCGTTTTTCCATACCAAGTAGTTAAACCCAAGAGTCAAAGACCTTCCCTCTAAAAGCCTCTTCTACAGAGGTAATTATCGTCCTCAACCTACATTTCTGCATCCATAATCGTTCCCCATGCACATTTTCCCGCCCCCTTTCCATAATGTGCTTGATGGCGTTGAGTTTTGTAAGTAGCTGTTCTTTTTCGTTTTTTTAACAGAAAAGCAGGGAATAGCTATTAGGCCTGTACATTACTGTACTTTATTAATATTCAATGAATCAGCCTACAGCGTTTTTAGAACATCAAGGTCATTTAAAAGCTGTTGCACTGTTGACATTGGCAGCGATCCATGCTAGTTCTTAAATCCTGCTTAATGTGAGTGACAAAAAGAATATTTATAAAAACATATATTTATTTATCAAAAAAATGTCATCGCCCAAGTGTACGTGTGTGTTCGTGAGCTATTGGTCCAGTGTCCGTATCTCTGTGACCCCTGTCTCACCCATTAACGATGTCCACTCCCTGGCCAAGAGCCAATAGAATGAGCCTCCTGGGACAGGCAGGGGAAGGGGAGAGGGCCGTGCCCTTTGACCCCTGGCGAGCACAGTGGTTTGACCGGCATATGCGCTCTCGTCCGGAGGAGGTCGACAATGGGACCTTGTCACGGGCCTTAAGCAAACAGATTAGGTCAAGCGGTTGTGACATGGGAATGGCCAACTGCCACCCCGCTCGACACTTTAATGGTGTGACCCGTGAACCTGAGAGAAGTAGTAATAGTATTTTGTATCACGTGGTTGTATCGGTGGCCTATTTAGTGGTGCTCATAGTAAACATGGAAGGTGAACATGTGTAAGTCTCGATGAATTACGTCACAGTCTAATTCAATTAATCAATTTGTCAATGTAACCTTCGACGTGAATCTAGTTCCTCTCCTGCTGGAGTTATAAAGTAGATATCGCTGCATAAATGAAGAAGATGATTTAAACATTGTCTGCTCTAAGCTGGGTGATATGATTTTTTAAAGAGCCCCCAGACTCTGTACCCTTTAGGTTTAGTCCGGGGGTCAAGTGTGCTGTCTGGTAGTGTCCATCACAAACTAGTTAAACACCCTGTGTTTTTTTTTTTTTCTGCTGCTCTTTAACCCTCCCCCCCAACTCGGACTACTCCATAAACACCACCCCATCAAGTCCCCCTCCCCTAACCGTGCCTATAGACAGACCTCCCCTTCCTCACTTGAAGTCCCCACACTCTCTCCACCACCGCCCTCCCCAGTCCTCCTTGGTTGACCGTATCCTCAGTGGACATGCTCCTCCTTTATGTCCGGAGATGTGGACAAACTAGAGGGGCAGGGTGCACGGCTGGGAGGTCAGGGGTTTATTGACCAGGGGAAGGGCACTCGCAAAACAATTCAAGCCTTTTGTAAAGCTTTTAGTGCACCCAGCACTTCACCAAACTACTCCATTTAAGGCCAATAAATAGTTATTATCTATAGAATGATATGCTTAACAACATGCTTTCTTTTCATAGAAAATGATACCTTATATTAAATGTAATACCATATTATTAGATGTGAAAAATCATATTATTTAATATAGTGTAATATATATATATATATATATTGATTAATTATGTAATTCAATAATGGCAGTATATCATGTGTAACTCTGTGCGGAGGACCTCTATGTGGCCGTTCTCCACGGTGTAATCAGGCCATGGCCCCCAGCCCCTGCGGAACAGTAGGGCTACTAAATGGTAGATTGTGTACCTCTCCCCCCATAGGTTATGAATCTAATTAAGCGCGGGCCTGGCTCCTGCTTGGACAGCCTGTGTTTACATAAAGCGTCCCAGTGGGACCAGCCTTGCGGTTCAAGAGGTCGATCCTGGCCTGTCAGGGAGCCCCGTGACATTTCTTTCCCACGTCTCTGGGCCCTCATTGTCCACAGTGAGGAGCCTGCCTTAACGTTTGGCCCCGGGAGGTGGTGTGTGGCGTGAGAGGGAGGCCTGGGGCATTGCGTCCCACCCCCTTAGCAAGTCTCTGGGAAACAGGCGTGAGCAGGCGGGGTAGGGCCGAGTGAGGACAGCATGGGGTCATTTTCCGGCTTGCTGCCCCTCTAAAGGCCTCTGGAGCACAGGATTGGCCCCTGGAGGAGCACTTGTGTGGAGGAAGGCACAAAGGGCTTTGTCTGTGTTTGTGTGTGTGTGCGTTTGTGTGTGTTAATGTATGTGTGTGTGTGTGTGTGTGTGTGTGTGTGTGTGTGTGTGTGTGTGTGTGTGTGTGTGTGTGTGTGTGTGTGTGTGTGTATGTGTGTGTTTTAACGTGTGTGTGTGTTCATGTTTGTGTGTGTTAATGTCTGTGTCAGTGTGTGTGTGTGTGTGTGTGTGTTCATGTTTGTGTGCTTTGACGTGTGTGTTTGTGTCCATGTTTGTTTGTGTTAACGTATGTGTGTGTGTTTGTTTGTGTTTAAACATGTGTGTTTGTCTGTGTGTGTGTGTGTGTGTGTTAATGTGTGTTTGTGTTAACGTGTGTGTGTGTGTGTATGTGTAGTGTGCTTGTTTGTATGTTTGTGTGTAGTGTGTGTGTGTGTGTGTGTGTGTATGTGTGCGTGTGTGTAAATGTGTTTTCAAATAGATGCACAGATGCATGCATGTGCCTGTTTTGAAGGTAGAAATTAAAAAAGGTTGTCAGATTATAGAAAATCGTTTTAAAAATGTACAATGGACACAAATATCTAAAATTGAGTCAACAGTGTTATGGTGGTAAGCAAATACGTATTTAATAAGAATAAGGAATCAATAAGAACAACTCATACCACTGAGCTGAACTACTGTTGAACTACTAATTGCTTGTAGACGTGTTAATATTCGGCACACGATGTGCTGCTAACACACCATGCTAGCCCACTGGTGCGTCCAAACTCTGCACTAAGTAGATGTGCATTAACATGCTGCCTCTTGTAGCGCTAGAGTATTCTTAGAAGCTAACACAAGGAGCTTTTGAATTATAAATAGACATCAGCAAAATGAATAAATAAAACATACCATTCCGCAATTATATCTTCTTCTCTGTCGACATGCTGGGAAAATATATATTTTTTCTTCTTCCTGCTTGTA
>NC_136934.1:6940360-6972860 GCF_949987615.1 Pollachius pollachius | reverse complement strand
ATGCGTGCGTGCACACATGAACGCGAGCACATATGCACACAGGTGCGCCTACGCATTGCCGGCAATGTGTGTGGGTTGCACTTTGACGATAGCAAATTGCAATGTGTTTGTATGTACACCTTCCTGAGCAAAGACTGCCTAGGGCGAAAGCAGAGTCTGCTAATCCTGCGTCTGCCTCTCGTCTCTGAGCTCCCTGCGTCGATGATGTGGTGGAGGTGGTGGGTGTGTGGGGGAGGGGGGGGAACGTTTTAGCCCCTGCAGTGTGCTGTAGGGCATCAGCCCTCGCCCGTTCATTCCGCTAACGCACAGCCTCGCCTCGGCTGCTTCAGTTCCATCACACCGCGGTTGTTCCTTCGCTTCCGACAAACTGTCGCTGGTGTGGGTGCTTTTTTTTTCTTTTTTTCAACCACATTACCCTCCATCCATGTGGCTCCGTTCAATTTACAGAAATGAGAGATGGCTTAAAAATAGGGAATTGACTTTTGACTGCCGTCCGAATAAAGTATGCACACATGCACACATTTATATCGGTGTCGGCTGCTGAAGAGCACTCTCTAGCCGGAGAATCAAATCATCTACTTAATGTATAGCCTTATCTTGATTGGCACTCGGACACGGCAAGGCTGTGGAATAGAGTTGGCGGAACATGCACACAGCGGAGCCAGATGTAGCCTGTTTGATTGAAAAGGGAATGCAGACATCCTTAGTGGTGAACTCCACCTCCATGACAGCCAATGAAATTTAATTTGCCAAATGAATTCACAGAAACAGCCCGGCATTCACAACGCTATTCTGGGGATGGGAAGAAATCACAGTGTATCAAATGCACATCAAGGAACATTTCTCTCAACCGTTGGCTGAAGATACGCTTTTTTTTGTTATATGTTCGACTTGTCGTAGAACGTGATCAAATAATGAAATCAGTTTTTTCCCTCGTATATACTTCTTTCATCATGCAGTCCTAATAGGACCCCCTTCATCCTTTCTCTTAGTCCCTGCCTAAAAAAAAAACCTGAAATGCAGTAATCCCGCCAATTACCAACATGGGAACTCTTGATTGAAAGGTGTTAACATGTAATAACCCCTATTTTTCCTGTCCGGCACTATCTTGTGACCACATGCTTTCAAATGCTTTATTAGAACCAGAAGGCCGGCCTCCTGTGGCGTTGGCGGGGAGGCCTAATTAAGGGTTAAAGATCGGGGGGGTGGAAAGGCAGGAGTGTGAGCGCGGTGTGTGGTGCGAACTACCCATCCGCCTCCTTTCCATCTCAGCACGGAGCAGCATGCTCCGTCCCTACTGTTCTCTGATCCCTGCTGCCCATTGTTTGGGTGCATTGCACAGCAGAAAGACAGATCAATCGGTGTCCTTCTTCAGTAGATCGGCAGCGAGCAATCGTCACCAGAAGGGGTTCATTGATCCCGTGCGTGGTACCTGCGTTTAGCACACACTAATCCTCATGGTTAGCTTGCAATGGTCGGAGAAGGAGATGGCTCTGATTGGTGTGTGTGTGTGTGCGTGCGTGCGTGCGTGTGTGTGTGTGTGTGTGTGTGTGTGTGTGTGTGTGTGTGTGTGTGTGTGTGTGTGTGTGTGTGTGTGTGCGTGTGTGTGTGCGTGTGTGTGCGTGTGCGTGTGCGTGTGTGTGTGTGTGTGTGCGTGTGTGCGTGTGTGTGTGTGTGTGATACGATGTCTATCAGGCCCCTAGGATCTCTGCCGTCCACGTGCCAGTGGCTCTCCGAGATCCTTCCTCCTTGTTAGTAGAAAGCACGCCCACCCTCCCCCGTCCCCCTAGGCTTCGAGCAGCCTACAAGATGAAACCATCATTAGCGAGGGACACCCCGGTATATGCCTGCCGTATAGTGGCGAGTTCTGGGGACCCAAACACCAGGGGGACCAATCATAACACGGCATCAGATTCCGCAGCCACACACACTTCCTGTTTCACAGATCTTAAACCACTCAACTTTGGGGCGATGTGAAGCTTAGCGAGAGGCCTACTTGGCCTTATTGTTCTACGGAGAGGGTCACTCGGCGGAGCTGGATGTGATTTTCACCTCCGTGTGGAATGGTGTGAAGCTATGATGGAATTTTGACGGGCCCAGGGGACGTGGTGTCACGGGGTGCTAAAGGATGTCTCAAGTCGACTCGTAGGTAAAGGAGTGGGTTCCTGTAGGCAGCGGCTTTCTGCTTTAAAGATGTGGGTAATTGATAGAAGAGGTGGTGGTACCCCAACTCCAAACCCTCCACATACCCCCTGCTGAGTGCCATGGACGGATCAGATGTGGAGAGAAATAATATAAGCCATGGCCGTGTGCCTTTGTACCTTCTCGTGCCTAATGATGGTCAATAGCGAGCGATCTAATAGAGGAAGACGCCGCCCGTCACAACTTTGAAATATAATGGGAATATGGCTTGTATTCGAGGGGAAACTCCCAGGGATGTAGGCTACACCCTTCACACACATTTTACATCGGTAAAATATAATGTTGTTTATTATGGATTTTCCATGAGATGCCAACCCCGCTCTATTAAACAATTGGCATTGGCTTGCGTCTAAGTAGAGTGAGCCATAACGAAAGCATACAGCTTGTGAATGCAGAGGGTCTATCACAATGCTATTGCCAGGGCTTAATCATTACCTTCTGACCGTCCTAACCGTTATTGTCCAGCCCTTCCACCGCTAAAACTGCATTAGCATAACTCTCTTGCCAGTAGAGGTAATGGCGGCGTGAAATTGCTGTTGCTTCAGCAGGACCTTACGCCCCCCTCTTCCCCTGCTCTCTCCCTCCGGGTGCAAGGCCACAGCGGTGAGCTGAGACCATCTCCCATCCCCTCTCTCCCCTTCTCCCTCTCCCTCCCTCTCTCTCTCTCCCTATCTCTCTCTCCCCTTCTCCCTCTCCCTCCCCCCCCTCTCTCCCTCCCTCTCTCTCTCTCCCTATCTCTCTCTCCCCTTCTCCCTCTCCCTCCCCCCCTCTCTCTCGCCCTCTCTCTCTCTCCCCTTCTCCCTCTCCCTCCCCCCCACTCTCTCTCCCTCTCTCTCTCTCCCCTTCTCCCTCTCCCTCCCTCTCTCTCTCTCTCTCTCTCTCTCTCTCTCTCTCTCTCCTTCGCTTCCTCCTTCAATTCAAAGGGAATTTGTAACTGAATTTGAATTGGGCTGCGCCCCTTTACCGAGGGCCGGGGCTAATGAGACATTTTGCCTTGAAATCCCAGCCCAAATGGAGAGGGCCCCGATGGGCTGAGGGCCCGAGACGATGCCTACCCCGCCAGTCAGGTGTGAGGATGCTCGCATGACCACCGCGAGGGGGGGGTGGCGGTGGTTTTCCATATAGGGGGGGGGAAAGGAATTAGGATAAGCCTTTGTAGGGTGAAGGCCCTGTCTTTTTTGCAAGGGTCGCCCCTCTGGGTTGCCATTGTGAGGTCCACGGTGTGAAC
Source organism: Pollachius pollachius (assembly GCF_949987615.1). Lineage (NCBI taxonomy): Eukaryota > Metazoa > Chordata > Actinopteri > Gadiformes > Gadidae > Pollachius > Pollachius pollachius. The sequence continues at coordinate 6,969,430 of NC_136934.1, read as the reverse complement.
CGCCTTAGTCCTGTGTGATCTGCATCTTCGCTGGATGGAGAGCGCCTGCACAGCGCAGTCCGCCCCCTGTTGCATACATGTATTAGGCTCTGGGTTTAAAAGGAAAGACGCCCATGAGAATCTACGGGGGGGGGGGGGGGGTGACAATTAGATTGTGGTGGAGGACCAGCTCTAGCGAAGGTTGGCTCTTCTTTGGGAGGAATGATTGAAGAAATAGAAGAAGAGGGAGGAGAAGAGGATGGGGCAGGGAAGGGGGGGGGGGGGCTGGACATATAGAAATAGGTACACTTGACAGTTTCTGGTCAGGGGGATCATCCGAGAGACGCTGTGTGGCTGTGATGATGAAAGGAGCGGGGAGCTTGACGTGGTAGGGGTGCTACCTTTAAACAGGGGCCCCAAGGAGAGGGCCCCGCAGCCCACGGGCCCACGGCCACCGCTAGCCACTGTCATGGTAATGAAAGAGGCTCTGGGTGTGAAGAAAAGAGCTAGCTTGTTACCAAATTGATAATTAATGCATGCAGCAAGCAGGGGTATCCGTAAAGAAGAGGGTTTGAGGCATTTTAATGAAGTGTGTGCGTGTATGTGTGCGTGCGTTTGTGCGAGTGTGTGTGTTTGTGTGTGTGTGTGTGTGTGTGTGCTTGTGTGTGCTCATGGTTGTTTGTGCAGGAGTGTGTTGTGCCTGTACGTTAGACACCTTGTGTTGTACAATGTGAAAGGTGTGCAAATATTGCAAGTAATACTGTGGAGATGTTTCGGTGACACGAATCCTAAAAGTAGAGTCGCAGAGCAACACTGCATCCAGCGTGAACATTTAATAAAATATAGAATCACCACGATTGGTTTAAAACAAGCTTCCGGGTGCCGTGGAACCAATCAGAGCGGACTCCATCCTCTGTGATCTTTTGTGTACCGCGCACGATACCTCATCGATAGAAATGAAAACACAGAGTCCATAGGAAAACAACTAAATCACCATCCTTCATATAGGCTACGGTGCCATCGCCCCGCCACTCCTCATGACACGTCGCGTCAGAGCCACGTCTCGAACCGTCTGGCCGAGGGGGAGAGAACAGCACAGAGGCCCTCCCTCTCTCCCGCCGTCGCTTAAGGTCTCAATCCAGACGATCCCTCTCCTCTCTTCCACGTCTCTCCCACGGCCGCCTGGACAAATGGGTCTAGGAGACCGTGTGATGGCCACAGGCAGAGCATATGGCCCCAGGCTGGGTCCGTGTCTGGGGCCGTTAACGCTGGCTACAGGCAGACGGCATTGTTGCGCGTGTCACCCGGGCAAGACACAGCGAGGGGAGTGTGTCAGGGTAAAAGAGGAGGAGGGGCGGGGGGGGGGGAGTCTTTGTCCTTCTTTGGACCGCCCGCAACACCCCCCGACCCAGCCCCCTTCACCACACACACACACACACACACACACACACACACACACACACGCGCACACACACACACACACACACACACACACACACACACACACACACACGCACACGCACACGCACACGCACACACGCACACGCACACGCACACACACACACACACACACACACACACACACACACACACGCAAGCACTCCCTCTTGTTCCCACACACCCCTCTGTCATGTGCACCCACATCCTGCTGTGGCGATGGGTGTGCTGTTGTTGTCGTTTTTTTGAACAGGGAAATCCTTTTACAAAAAACACAAGTTGTCCGTCGTCATTTGTTCATATGATGATAGATTTGGAACGCGTTATATACACTATACTATTGTTAGGGCGCCGTCAAATAATTTCGTTCTCCTCGCAAATTGTGTTGCGTCCTCTACTTCAATGGGAATCCAAGAGGGATTGGCCTGCCAGGGAGCTGACATGCACACAGGAACCACCCTCTGCTCATTAATTCAGTGTATGTGATTATGCCGTTGTTGGTAAGGAACATTGTATTTTGTTCGACACCTCAGATATATGAACTGGTAATGTTTTCAAAAGAACGTGTAAAAGCACGTGGTTGGGCTGTGAATGGAATGTTATCTTTATTTGAGTCGCTGTAAAAGTAGAATAATGCCTGAAATCCTGGACGTGCAGAGCTTCAACGCTAGATTGTGATTTATTGTTCCTTTTTGCCAACGGTATATCAAACGTATTAAAAACACACATGGGTGCTGTCTCAACAGGGGGGCTAGAGATTCACCCTGCGCCCTGATATTTTTCATTATGCCACTCCTCCTATATGCCCCCCCCCGGCACACCATCCCCAAGCATGTGCACCCTGTAAAGAACCATTATACAAATGTCAAGAGGTCTCTTTTTCCAGTCCTGTCTGTCAAAATCATGTGCCATTATGCAAATTGCCGGGTGAACATACAGTGCTGAAGATTTGACAAAGTGCTCCGAATCTAAGGTTGTATAATGAGTAAAAAAAATAAAAACACACACGTTTTATTTATTCATTTACTAAATATACGTGTTTTTCAATTATCTTTAATAGCCCTCTCAATAATTACATTAATAATCTAGCAACCTCTCGGGTATTATTTCGTTTTACCTGTAGTTAGAACCCTAGTTAAATTTAAAAGACAAATTGTACCCATTTGTATCGAATTTCTCTCAGCCTTGTTTTCAAATCAATAAACTATTTATCAGCATTTGGTCTCTATGGCCTCACATAAATTGAGACTCCAGCTATTTTCTTTTACAGTGATTCAACAATGAGTGACTATTGAGTGGCCTACCTTCTTGTGGTAGGCCATTATCTTCCTTTTAACACATTCATAACCTCCCATCCCTCCCATGCATTTGAGGCAAAGTGATTTCCGCAGCCTCCTATTAAATATAAGGGCATTCTATGAAAGAGGCTTTGTCCTCTCATGTTTCTTAACTCTGACTGTTTCCAACCTGGTCTTAAACGGAGGTCTCAAGTGGCTTTAGACACAGGCCGGTTTGGATACGCACGCATGGAAATGGTAAGGAAGGCGATGTATGCATGGAGTGTAAGTAGGAGGCCAGGAGGGTGCCATGAAGTGGAGGTCAGCCACATAATGCCCCACATTCGAAACAAGGATCATTATAGACATTTACCATGACATTCCCCTTCTCCTAAACACCCCCTTTTCCGAACTCAGCGTCGCATTTGGAGAGAGGGAAAGCGTGTGCGAGGAAGTGGAAAGGTGGTGTGTGAACCCTTACGCAGAAACAGCAGCAGCAGCAGCAGTAGCAGTAGCGGCGGCGGCAGCAGCCATGGCATTCAGCGCGGTGCATTACAGGAGGGCTGAACACGGGGATCTGCGTTCTCTTTGATACATAGGGGTATCCATTAGGGCCGAGAGAAATAAGCAGAGGGAAGAAAGGGAGAGAGAGAGAGAGAGAGAGAGAGAGAGAGAAAGAGAGTGAGAGAGTGAGAGAGAGAGTGAGAGAGAGAGAGAGAAAGAGAGTGAGAGAGTGAGAGTGAGAGAGAGAGTGAGAGAGAGAGAGAGAGAGTGAGGGAGAGAGAGAGAGAGAGAGCACTCCATTTTGACAGGCCTGAACGAGAGTATTGCTCCCATGTTTGTTTCTCAGAGCGGAGGAGTCATGGAAGTGATTTGAGTGACAGTGCATCCGATGTACGCTGACACGTGGGCCTGCTTTACATTCCCTCTAATTGCCGTGCATCGCCAAAGCTCCACACTCACACACACACACGACACACAAATACACACACACACACACACACACACACACACACACACACACACACACACAGACACACACACCCTCCCTCACTCTCACACGCACACACACACACTCACTCTCAACACACAGTCACTCTCACACATACACACACACACACAAACGTAGACACACACAAACACACCTACACGCACACATGTAGAGCAGGGAAAAGGCGCCTGCTTTTTTTTTGGGTCAAATCAGAGGCTGCTGTGATTTTCGCATACAAAGGAAAGGGAGGTGGTGTTGAGGTGGAGGAAGAGGAGGAGGAGGAGGAGGAGGAGGAGGTGGAAGGGACTGATGGTGGAGGTGGTGGAGGAGGAGAAGGGCTTAATGAGGAGGAGCTCTGCTGTTCCAGTTAGAGCTCCATGAAGGACAGAGAGGTTACTGGCCTTATTTGTATAACTCGCCCGCCATAATAACGTATGGCGTCAAAATCTCTCCTGCCCCTCGGAGCTCTGCTCCAAGCCTGTGTGTGTGTCTGTGTGTGTGTGTGTGTGTGTTTGCCTGTTTGCGTGTGTGTGTGTGTGTGTGTGTGTGTGTATGTGTGTGTGTGTAGAGTGACATTCACTGTATTCTACCTATGCTCGTGAAAGCACGGGGAAGATTTAGCAGAAATGCCAAATGTAGAAACAAAGGAATCAAACGAGGGGAGCAGGAGAGAGGCACAATACAGTGAGCGACGCGGCGTCGTTTTGATTCATGTTGTTCTGAAAAGCCCAGAGATTGGAGGAAATCCTGGCGAGGATGAAAAAAAAAAAATGAAAAAAATAAAGCCTCTATCCTTGCTGATGCTATTTTAATTAAATAGTTGCTAGGTTACGCAGAGCAAGACGACAGGGTGGCTGGTGTGGCACAGACGCCTGAAGAAGGGAACGCTGTGTGTGTGTGTGTGTGTGTGTGTGTGTGTGTGTGTGTGTGTGTGTGTGTGTGCTCGCACGTGTGCGGGAAGATGTCTCTGAACAATGAAAGCACATCCCTTTTGTCACGCTCAATCTATAATGAGGATTTTAAACGTGAGACGTATTGACATAAATTACAGCCAGAGTGATTTTTACGCCTTCTAAAACACTCTCTTCCACTTTCTCTCTTTCTGCCTGTCTCCCCCTACATTCTCCTTTCGCTTTTTTCTCCTTCTTCCTCTCCTTCTTCTTCTTCTTTCATTGACTGTCACAGATCAGAGAGGGTTAAGGAAGCCCTGTATTATCGTCAATGTGGAAATACTTTGGGCCCCCCTCTCCACTAATGTCTTTACCGAGGAGGCCGGGCTGCTAGCCTACCGCGCCGGGGGATGCCAGACAATGGGGTGCGTGCTCCTGGAACTCCGTACCCCAGAAACAACCACACACCCTCGGCCCGGAGTCAGACCGGCCTCCCCCGAGCCTTCCTTCACAGCCGGCCCTCCTTCTCCCTCCAACTGGCTGGTTCGAGGTCCAGAGCTCTGGCCACACATAAAGCCCGACAGCGTGCTGATGGATGGGACAGGAGGCAGCAGAGGAGCCCTTGAAGTTGGTAATAAATGTGACAGGCCCTGCCGGATGAGGCTGTGCATAATCTCTCTCAGATGCTCCCGTATTACCTTTTCTTCCATTTCTTTTTATTTTCACTTTTCCTTTTCATTTTATTGAAGTCCCTCTCGTCATCCCGGCTCCTCCTTTTCTGTGCAGGCACTAATAATGACAATGAATAACATTTAAGGATGCCCTTCTTATTTTTTATCGCCACTTAAAATAACAAAATGTTGACTTGCTGTGGAATTAGTAGAGACTTCAAAATCAGAACTCTGACAGCACAAAAATGTTTTTTTGTAAAAAATATTTTGAATTATAATAATAGTAATCTGATTCCAAAGAATTCGTAAAACTGATGGTGATCGCGCAATGTTGCTTTTCAGGTTTTATTTTCCTGGCCATAATGTGTGAAAAGAGTGAAAGAAGACAATTATAAATATACCAAAAACACTGATATATTTATAAATGCATAGATAATATATATACATACATATATTTATAAATATATATTTTTTAATTCACAATTGAAATATTCCTGTTCTACCAGTTGAAACACCATTCCTATTGGACAGTGTTGACGCAGTCAGCGGAACTGCTGATGTCTGTGTGTGTGCACGTGTGTGTGTGTGTGCACGTGTGTGTGTGTGTGTGTGTGTGTGTGTGTGTGTGTGCGTGCGTGCGTGCGTGTGTGTGTGTGTGTGTGTGTGCATGCGTGTGCGTGCGTGCGTGCGTGCGTGCGTGTGTGTGTGTGTGTGTCCAAAAGGGCCGTCTCCTCTGGGAGGTGATCTGAACGACCTCCAATGACCTCCAGTCCTTCCTGGATGTCCAACAAGTCGCTCAGAGCTGTCAGGGGGTCTTTCATACCAGGCCAGTGTCGATATGTTAACCATACTCACGCGCACCAAAAAGGATCGAACCGCAAATTAACTCTCTCAATTAATTTGAAGGATGGATTTCTCTTGTACACGTTGCACTTTGAATTATGAATAAATGACATCGCTCATGGCCATATTTATGTGTACACTCATCAGATAATACATTCAGGTTGTGAGGAATGTGTTGCATCTCCCTTACCACATCTGCTACCATTAAATATAAAACAAATACTTCAAACCTTTTTCTCTTTCTTTTTTTATATAAATCATGTATTTTTTATCTCTGACTACAACCAAATTACCTTAGGAAAATAATATTGTATAAGTGAGAATGACAAATGTTAACATTGCTCTAACACAAGGTCACAATTAAAAAATGTCTGTTCATTCACCTCCAACGATGACTTTGAGTTCAGGCCTGCCATACCCCTTATTTCCCTCATGGTCACGGTGTGTTCATCAGTTTATCAGGAAGAATAAATACAAAGCATGTATAAACCAAGCATTACAAATACATGTACATTTTGCGCTGATATTCTCACCGAAGGTCATCGTAACAGCAAGGTGGAAATAAATGAATAAAATGATTCAATCATTTCATACGCCTCTCTGCCCATGACAATAACTCCAGTATGATTCAGCATTGGATGTCAAAGATCTCCTTGGCGTGTGTTCATCTTGCACCGTCTGAGGCCTGCTCTAACACCACCATCAGCATGAAGGCAAAAAGGAAAAATGTGTGGTGCATCATGCTCAAGGAGACACCTTCATCTTGAAATCATACACACATACATATATTTATGTGGATTTGCATATCGCCCCCTAGTTCCACTTGATGTACAAACACCCTGTAAACGTGCAGCCTTCTGATTGGTGAGGAAATATGGCATTATACTGATGCGCAATGCAAACACGGCCACCTCCCTCCAGTCAGCATGCGTTACATTCTCAGTCCAGGGCACTAGGGGGCAGTCACCTCTGTTGCTTCTTGTCTGAAGCAGGCCCTAACAAGAACCATGTCTTGACAAATAAATACCTTAATAAATAAAAATAGGAATTAATATATATAGCAATTCATTTTATTACAATTATTTTCATTCAAAGGGTTCACGAGGGATTTAACAACATGTCTTTATGTAGGGCCTGTTTGCAGGATATTAGGGTGCTCCATTCCAAAATAGCACAAAGGTGATTTCCTTTTATTAAATCATTCTGTTTTAATAGTATACACTATTATAGCCTGTTTTAAATACCTAGTTGAATACTGCACGCCTGAATCAACTCTCACACAAATAGGTGGCCTAGCCTACACTCAGAAGAGACACCAGAGCTGTGGCTGCTGGATGTATAATAAGAAGTGAGGAGTGATCTGCAGGCTTCTGCTAATTAAAGGCCTGCATGAGGCTGCCACGGCAACCCCAAAGGGACAATATTAATCTCAGTTTTAATGTAAGAGTCCTGGTGATCAGCGCCGGGGCAGTCAGCCGTGCTATATTTCCACCGCAGACCTCAGATATGACTAGATGTAAATTTGCTTCGCTTGTTTGGCTTATCTCCTTTTCTTTCTTTTTTTCTGTTCTTTTCCGCCCAGGTTTTTTTTTCCCCCTTTCATTTTCTTTCCATGGTTTTTCTTTCAACGTATCAGCGTGTGTAACTGTTAGGTTGTAACTGTTGTAGGGAGTATGCATTAAAAGAGCAGGTCGCTCACTGATTAAAAGCAAGGATGGGTAGTGGTAACTGGGTCAAAACCAGTAAATTATGTTTTAATGAAAAAGAAGGACACTTTGAGGGGCATTAATCCTCCTGAAGACCAGCAGGCCTGCGGAGACAACTGCCAAACCAGGGATGCTATTTTAAATTAGGAATATAAAAGGTCTTTGTTGACAGGTTCTGGATCAGATGTGAATGCAGACACGCCCAAGCACGGATATTTTATATAGGCTAATTGTTGCCCACCTTGACCATATTAGTGTCACTATATTTTTGTCACTATACTTTTTGGCACCAGTTCATAATATTCTAAAAAAAATAATCAAAATCCTCACAGTCAAGTAACTTATATATGTGTGTGTGTGTGTGTGTGTGTGTGTGTGTGTGTGTGTGTGTGTGTGTGTGTGTGTGTGTGTGTGTGTGTGTGCGTGTGTGTGTGTGTGTGTGTGTGGCAAGAATGAGTGAGTTTGTATGCTTGTGTATGTATGTGTGTGCATGTGTATGTACGTATGGGTGTGTATCTGTGTGTGTGTGAGTGTCCTTGTGTGTGAGCTGAGGATTAATATATATATATTTAGCATAATCAGACACTTGACATTCTTTTCAGTAAGTAGGCTACCGCAGTGCTAATGAACAACCTTTTCTGCTCATCTCGTACAGCTGTCTCTTGAATCAATTCATCAATCTTTCTTTTACTTTTCCAAAAGAAAAATGTGATTAAAAGAGTAATGGACTTCATTAAAAAAATGTGTTAAAAAAATAACATTTATTTTAAGTGCTTGGATGAGCCGTGGAGTTTGATTCTTAATTCCGCCAGTGCACAATTTGAACCCATGTTTTCAAAGAGTTTTCACCTTCAAAATGTGTACAAGGTTAAGAAATGTTCTTCCTGTATTATAACTTGTCTTAAAATCTGCCTAACAATGTCAAACCATCTCAAATGTTTGAATTGTTCCTATCATTATCCTGGCTTGAGTTGCGGCCTTGTAAAAACAACAAAACAAAGGGAGACGGGGTGGAAAGTTCAAACTAAGTAAAGTGCTCTATTTTTGGTTTGAATCGCTCTGGAAGGTCAAGTTGATCATACAAGGTGAGGTCAACCATAGAGTGGTAAAAGGCTAGGCTGATCCCTTCAATAGACGTTTTCCCTTTTCCCTCACAATCAGCAAAACATAAATTGAAAATGTGCTATTCTTCCTAAGACAAGGGCCCATTATTGCAGGGCTGTATTTTTTTTCCTGACTGAGTCTGTGTGTGTGTGTATGCGTGTGCGTGTGCGTGTGCGTGTGCGTGTGTGTGTGTGGGTGGGTGTGTGTGTGTGGGTGTATGCATGTGTCTGTCTGCGTATGTGTGTGTGTGTAAGTGTAAATGTGTGTGTGTGTGTGTGTGTGTGTGTGGCTACGACGGGACTGTGGGTGTTTGTGTGTGTGTGTGTGCGTATGCATCTGTGTGTGTGTGTGTGTGCCTGTGTGTGTATGCTTCCTTGTGTGCATGTGCGGGCATTTGTGTGTGTGTGTGTGTGCTTGTGCATGTGTGTGTGTCTGGCAGGGGAGGGATGGGCCGAGAAGAGGGTCCTTTCTAGAGACTTGCTCCCTGTCCCTTTATGGAGAAGGAGCCAGTGAATGGAGTCGGCTCGTGAAAAGGAAAGCAGCCTCTTCAGCCCGTTTGTTTTGGGAGCTGTCCCTCCATTGATCAGTCCATCTAGGGATGAATGCCCCAGTCTAGTTCTCTTGCTCACCCGAGCACAATAGTACTCAAGGCTCGTATTATTGGTTGATGCAATAGCGCACATTATGAAGAGCTTAGATAATTGCCTCACTTCACCTGTGCAACCTATATATATATATATATATATATATATAAAAAATAAACGAAAAAAACGATCCCAGATGAGCGGTGATCCCCACTGAACACCCCCCCCCCCAAGTGGCTCATTGAAGGGGGCACCTTGAGAATGAATCCCACCGCTGTTGGCCGGGTTTGGGTCTGGGGATCCAACAGGGATAAAATGTCAAACCTCCAAATGGGTCTTTGGCAAACTGCAGATTGTTGACTATTTTGAAGTAAATTTGGTACTTAATTTAATACAGTGTTAATAAGTGAATGACTCACCATCCTGCAGGTCTCCTTACCTTCAAACATTAAACCTGCTTCCAGAATGTAAAGTTGCATATGAAGCAGTTTCCTAACAGGGGAGCCACACATACAACCATAATGATTTTCATTAATTGGAAAGTACAGCACTTCTATGTAGTTTCTCAGAACAATGGGTGCTAAATGTTTGCTGTAGTTAGAAATGATGTTCTGAATCTGATTCTCTAAGCCTGCTGGGAGAGTATAAGTGTATGTTCAACATATGTTGCTCCGACCCTAAAACTAAAGACCAAACCTCAATCCTTATTCCGAAAACCTAAAACTAAACCCTGGACCTTAAACCCTAAAAATAAGCCATAAAACCTATTAAAATCAAGCCCCAATCCTAAAACCTAAAACCAAATCATAAACTAACCTTGAAATCCTAATCTTACCCAAAAAATTGTATTTATATTTTTTGTAATGTTTGGGTAGAAAATGTCCTGCAACTGCATCATTATGAGAACACCCCACATCTTGTCGCTCCCCAGCCTATGAATAAATCATAAATATAATTTTATAGCAGCCGACACAATAAACCTTTCGCTAAGATTCCTGATTGATGTCCAACCACAGATGACAGAAACACTAATTATTCAGGGAAATCAATTCAACAAAACACGTTGTAAAGAACTTAATTTATTAAAGACAATCTAAACCTGAAATAAATACAAAGAATAAGAAATCTGCAATTGACCATATTAATCCAACAATGAAAAATAAAACAAAAAACAGCAAAAATACTCCCATCAGGTCAATGCCCGGCCAGGTGAATCAATTCTGCAAGTATGCTAGCTGCTTCTCCATGGATGATTGAACATCCTAAAATATTATTTTTCCTCAAATCAGTCTTGAATAATCTTGCCATGCACTCCAACATAATATAAAATATTTCCCTGGTAAAAATCTGAAATGTATACAGGCCTCAAAATACACAACTGCAAAAAGGTCAAACATTAGAAATTAAAAGTTAGAAAGCAATCATAAAATCAAATTGTGTATTGGTTGAGCAAATCAGATGATCATGTAGTTTCGGAAATAAAATTAGGGGGGGGGAGGGTTTCAGAGAGTTTAGGATGTGCAGTTCTCAACAAAAGAAAGAATCAAAATAGTCTAATCATTTTCAAATTTAAGAATCAAACAGAACCGATACATTCATTATGTGCATACTCCTCATCTTCAAAACATAAGACAAGAAGTCTATATAAGACTTAGTAGAAAGCTCTTTAAAACGAGGGGAATGGAGAGGATATGGCGCCGTCAAACTGTTAAATGCAATCTGTACATCATTCACCAGAAAAAAAGCAAAACAATGGAATTCATCAAGTCTTGACACGTTGACCCTTTGTGAAACAAAAAGAAAAACAAATCAGTAGGAAACCAAACATTTTGAGTGATCAGTGCTCCACTTGGTTACCATCAGACCGACAGTCTAGACAATCACATTTGACAGGCAATTGTCGACAGCAAGATACAAACATTTATAGTAGATACAAGTTGATTCTTCATGGAGCCGTGTGTGTCCCGATGCAAACAAGAGCTGCTGATTAAAGAGCAAGTAATAAAGAGCATCTCCGATTAAACAGAAGGCCGCAGGGTTGTGTTGTGTTGTCAAATATGAGCCGACAACCAATCTACACTGAACGGACATATGAGGCTTGGCACTATTTCGCAATCAAAGGACCTTTGAAAATCAACTATATACTGCGTCGTTAGTTGTTCTAAACTGGCTCTAAAAGAGAGATGGGAGATTGAAAAAAAAAAAAAAAAAAAGAAACAGAAAGGGAGAGTGTCGATGCGCTAGCGATCTGCAGTAGTGGACACCCTTTCCTTTTGATCACAATGCCCTTTTAACGAGTACAGCAGCCCTAAAGTATAGAGATCTCACTTGCACCCAGACCACACAAACACACAGACATTCCTTCAACAGGGCCTGGGTGTAGTCTCCCATTTTGCCCTGTTAGTTCTGCACCAAAGAGAGCTGAAAAACTAAAAGTACCCTCGTTAGTGTGGCTCATCTGAAGCCGGAGTGAATTCAAGGGGGAAACTAAACGGAAAAAACAACAAAAACAAACAAACATCCACATCCAACAAGTTGCAATGAATAAAAAAAAAAAAACTTGTTTCGTTGGGCAGCAAGTTGACTTTAGACATGTTATAGTTGGCTTTCAAGTTAATCCACTCTCTCCCACAAGTTGAGGGTCTCTGGCGGCCACAGTGGACGGGCACATCGTCCATGCCAGACCGACCTCCACTGGGGCACTCCACTGGCAGCTTGTCCCTCTTCAGTCGTTCTGGAAACCTCCACAGGCATCCCCAGACCTCCTCCTACTCCTCATCTCTGACCGATGTGCTGGGCCACCACACGCATCGCTGTTGCTTCACTTTAAGACGGTTACATAAACAACTGTACGTACATTGGGACAGCAGTGCAAAAGTAGGTTAGGTCGAACCCGACCCCAATGTTATCCCACCTTTGAAAACAAACCAGGGTGTTTTAAATGGGCCGACAGGATTGTTTTAGCCGATTTGTGCTCGTTTTGGTTAAATGGCTGTCGGACATGTTAGTCCGCCACATGATACAACACGTTGAACGATGCCTCACATCAAATGTGGTCTTCATTTATGATAAGCAAACTTTGCCAAATTCACGCCACTGTCCCAAACAACGACACGTTAATGTTTAACATTACTGTTGTCATTCATATTAATACTACTAAAACAGTTAATTAAAAGTTTGTGAATACTGGTCTTTAAATAAAAAGATAGTCGAAGAAGTAATAGTATACTCGTAGTAGTAGTAGTAGTAGTAAAAATAAAAAAAAACATGACAAAAAGTTCAAAGTTCATCTGTGACGGAAGCACTGGGAGTAGGAACCGGAGGTCTTCGCGATATGACGGAGGAGGAGGAGGAGGAGGAGGAGGAGGAGGGGGGGGGGGAGCATGTTTAAAAGAGCCGACGAGTCCTCGCTGGGGGAACCCGGTTCCTCCCGGGCAGTCCTGTCTCCGCAGCCCTCGGCCGCCGCCGGGCTACGCCGCCATCAGATACTGGTGGTAGAAGAGCCCGAAGAGGGAGGTGGAGAAGAGGCAGGCGGCGATCCACCACGTGAGGAACGAGAGCAGGCCCCGGAAGAGCAAGGGGCTGAAGACAGTCCGGAGACCGCCCAGGGCCACCGAGAGCTGGGCCACCGAGGCCCGGGCGCCCTCCACCATCCCCTCCGGCGCCGCCGCCGCGCTCGGTGCCGCCTCGACGGCGGCGGGGTCAAAGTTCATTTCGTGGAGGCAGGGCAGGTCTTCTTGAGGGTAGACCCACCAGGAGTATCCCCCTGTTGTGCGGCGCGCGAGGCAGAAGAAGATAAACAGAAGAGGAAGAGAAGGGGATGAGCGAGGTTGTGCGGTAAGCTTACATGCACATTTAAAAAAAAGAGTTGGCAAATTATAGTAATTAGAGTATCTAAGAGTATTTAATTAGAGTAGCCGCTCACCCAAGGTTTTTAGTAGCAACGTGGAATGTAGCAGCATCACAAGCGGCGCCACATACTGAAGTGCGATCACACACAAATAATAAAACACTCGTGCGACCTGGAACCCAGGAAGACAAAACGAGGAGTCGATTAATGTCATCGTTCTGTACAACACCAAACTCTTTTCAAAATCCAACAGGTTTCCACCGTTGCCCTCCTCAAGAATCAGTTATGGTCCCATGTCTTTTCCAGAACCAAAACGGTGAACCCGTTTTGGTTCTGCGCCGGGTTTTAGCGAGAGGACCGATCACAGCCCTCGCTGCAAGGTTACAATTTTTGGGAGGCGCACGTCGGGCCCTTGCGTTGGATACAAGGAGGGTACCGCAAGGACATAATGGGTCCGTAAACCCCCTTGCGCTGCGCTGACGTGGAACCATAGCTGAGCCTCAACACGGCGCCCCTTCAACCGCTCCACCGACTGACCCACTCACCATCTTCTGCAGGTCGACGGCGCTAATGCGCCCCGCCTCCTTCTTCATCTGCTCCACGCCCTTCTGGGCCAGGTGGAGGTAGGCCTGCAGGTGGTGCCGCATCATGGCCAGCCGCAGTACGCACAGCAGCAGCACGGCCCAAAGGCGCAGCGTGTCGTAGGTCTGCTCCGTCATGCTGCCCACACACGGGAAAGAGAGCGGGTTGGTGGTGGGATCGTGGGAGAGCAAACATTTGCTTGCGCCGGGGGCAAGGGCGGTGTCAAATTATACCTGGGTCTTCATGTATAATTCGTTTCATTAAATCACATGAGCAGAAAAAGGTACATTTAAAACTGAGTCTATTAAATCGGGCTAAAGCGAAAGAAATATATGTCCTTAAAAAATGTGCTACAAGCACTTGTCGTTATTCATTTCATTCCCATTATTCAAATGCACAATTCAAATAAAAGGCTTCAGCCAGAAATCGATCTAGCATCAACTGATCATGTGAATAATACTAATTTCCTGATGTAAATAATAAAATACAGCACACATAAAGTGTTGCATTACAACACGTTATTTCGATTCAACAGAAGTCCAAGCACGTGTTCTGGAAGACCCTCAACAAAGAATTGTACATACATGCACAACTCCAACTTTCAGCGACGTCACCTCTGCCTTTTTTATCTTATCCAAAAGGATGTCGAATCCGTTGCAAGAGCTTCTCTCTTCCCCTTATCATCGACCACTACATCTCCAAGGACAGCTAGCATGCAGTCCTTCACTGATTCAGGTTGTAGGAAGGGTTTGCTGTTTTAACCAAGAAACTGTGCCACATTGAGGGAGTCTGTTGTACTCCTCTCTTGTTCCCAACAGGACCGGGCCATTACATCTACCCTCTGTTGGTAATTCAGAGAGAGGCTCTGCACTTTGATTCGACAAGCATGTAAACCCAATCGGATATGTTCCATTGAAGTTGGAGTGAGTCGTGAAGCAGTGGCTTCACAGATTGGGTTATTTTGTTACCACAGCCATAGCCTTGGGCAGATCAAACATATGGGCATTGGTATTGGGATTCCCAAATATATATTTTGTGATTGAAAAATGTATTCTGATCCTGAGCTGGCACAAATTATGGCCTTAAATAAAATAAGGCCTGGTGTACATGATACAGAACAACACTCAAGGAAGAGATTGCCTCGGAACGGAGAAGCGAAGGCATAACTAGCAGATGGTTTCAAGATACAAGCAGTTGTTCCAGAGATGGATAACCCGAGTTGTGTATTTGGGACTTACAAAGGCACACTCTCCTTCCCCAGCGTGGGGTTCATTATGTAGTCCTTGGTGATGGGCCTCACCCACAGCAGGACCATGATGAGAGGGGACAGGAAGTTGATATGAAGCAGAGTTCTAAAGGGGAGAGGGAGAGAGAGGGAGAGTCACACACCACGGCTTCTCAACAGCATCAAACCGACTCTGCATTAGAGGTGTGAGATGAGTGGAAATCTGACCAGTGGCCCTTTGATTGAGCGAGCAAGTCCGGGAAAAATAAATATCTCAAATAGATTCCAGATCAAGTATGTGAGAGTGTTGTCGCCACTTTTCCTAGCTCCCTTTGGGGAAATGCCCGCATAGCTCTCTTGAAATGTTTGGCCGTTTTTTTTTTTAATCTCAATTTCAAGTTTATGGGAAAGCCAGCAGGTCTACGTAATCATTGCAATTTCTGCTAAAGAGGGCTGACAGAAAGTTAGCTGGTTGTGATGGCCCCGGTAATCTGTGCGAGGGACAGGGTCTGCAGGATGTAAGCTCATGACAGTTCAGAAGGAGGTGGAGGCAGCTATTTAGGAGTGTCTGCTGTGTCCAAGTGGATTATCCGGTTGCTATAGCGCCTTGCTCTGCCCCTTCTCTCACGGTCATAGACACGGCACCCTGTGATTTCCGAAATAGAAATTTGGGGTGAACAGAGAGCGAGAGAGAGCAAGGGAGAGAGTCTTCAGAAGGCCGTCAGAGGGCTCTCACCCTGAACGATGCTGCATGCTGGACCCTTGGCGACAAGTGGAGAACCGCGCTGTACTTTTCATTACGTAGTGCAGAGGACATAGATAAGGCCTTTGTGTGTTGGAGATTGTAGTAGTAGCTGTCTGACTATTGCCCAGTGTCGGTGGGTAAATAGATGTATTCAGGGTCCAGATTAACACCTGCCACCAAGAAACGGTGGATTTGACTATTTCACAGGTAAAATATTTACGAACCACAAAATATCCTGCTTAGAAATCTTCTTTTTTTGCTTAAACACATATTTTTTTATTACCAGAGGCTAAACCTTGAGGGCCAAGGATATAAACGATGGCCTGCATTGGAACACATTTGGCACAAAGATAATGCCCCTTAATCTGAACACAAGGTCACTTACTGCGTTACTTTGGCTGTGGTCAAGTTGAGTGCATCGAGGTGCATTTGGGCCAATCGTAGGCCAGGGAAAGTGAGAAAGGCTCCAATCAGAGAGCAGAGCAGGGCGAGGACCAGTTTGAAGGTCAGTTTCGATATGGGACCCCTGAGGAACGAGAGGAGACAGCGCAAATCGTTGAGGGGCCCTGCAGGTCACGCTCCACTCATTCTATTTGAATAAAAGACGAAGGATTATCATTTGGAGATTGATGTTCTCTGCACATACTGAGAATCAAGGCCTTGGTGTTCTAGGAACTGCAGAGCACTGTTGGAGAAGTTTGCGAAACCTAGAAAACATAAATGGATCAAATCTTCCTTTAGTTACCTGCACTGAAAAACACGCACTTGAGGTTTCCACAGGTCAAACGTGGGGATACTTGAACGTGAATAACGATAGGAAGGCCAACATACCGTTCTCCAGGCCAAACTCTAAGTAGTTCTCGGTGACGATGAGGATGGCCATGGCTTTGACGAAGAAGAAAAAGCCGAACGTGATGCAGAGCGAGCGCTCGCCTCCCTCCTCCAGCTTAAAGTAGTGAGCCGTCAGAGAGAAAAGGCTCTTGCTGAAGAGTGGAGGAGTCAAGGAAACAAAACCGTCGGAAAACACGCACAATGTAAGAAAACAGTCTGTTTTGAAAGGAGCCATTATGGCTCTACACAACGCTGCATTTAAAGGCTGCCCATTTTCTATAGATTGGCACATACGTGGTTTTCACAATGTCATCCCCAATTGCACTCTGGTAAACTTCACTCTCCCCCACAGTGACGTGCATGAATACTAAATCTCTCACAGCGAGCACCGTTTCATTTTTTTTTTTTAACGGAGGCCACGGCGGCTTATTATTCCCCTGCCTTCAAGATTTTCCAATGGGCAAGGGCACAAACGGTTTGGAAAATCAACCTTTGTCTACAAGGTGATGAAACCCTGCCCTATTCTCCTTCATCATTTCAGCAGCTGCCAATGGTCAATTTAGTTATTAAAACAAAATACAAATAAAATCGCTTAGGGAATCTGACTATTATTTTCACTGAAACCAAGCCATGCCTTTTTAACTCATATTTAGCCATTGCTCATCAGATCTCAACATTAATGGTCAATGGATCCTTATTCTTTGATCCTTGGTTCACTCCGTCTTCCTCCTTTCTTCCCCTCTGGGACAACCAACCAGCCCTGGCCCGTGAATATCCGGCCAAGCTCCGGCAGGAAACATCAGGCATCCGAACCACCGCGTTCAGCTGGCATGGCAAAGATTGCCTCCAGGGGATGGAGGTATGGATAATGTGTATCATTTAACGGTCATTCGGCAGAACAAAATAGCAGGTGGGATCTGACCGCTGGAGCGATACAGTAGGGGCCATCCGTTGCCCACCCCATGGCCACTTTGTGTCAGGCTAATGTTTCACCCTTGCAGCAATGCGTCAAAGCCGACACAGATTTGGGTTTCCAGTGTTGGAGAAATAGACGTTAACCTTGGCCATGGAGCAGAGACGCCGATGTGTGCCGAGTGCGGGGGGCCTTATAGAAGTGTTGTCGGGGAACAGGGGTCAGGCAGTCCAACTGGAACACACTCTACCGATGAGCCTCAAGTCTCCAAAGGTGCGGCTACAGAAATGTGCACATTGTAGATCCCATTGCTTTGTCAGAAATTTGTCGAAGCACGATAACTACGATTTTGCGCAGTTCTCCATTTTGTGCGCGGGTGCACAGCGCACATGAGCGCACATTTCAGCGCACATCTTGTCGCCACTTTTCGGATAGAAATATTTTCTTCTGCTCTGGTTCCTTTTGCCTTTTCTTTGCAGGTGGCGAACGCCAAAGTATCTGCTCAAGGTATTTTTTTTAATTATTTTTTTTACGATCTCCCGTTAGTTACGCAAAAGCGTTGTAGTGACACAAGTGGCATCCCTGATTACGTCTGCGAACTTGCGTACCAGTTATGTGCAACGCTGTATATAGCCATGTCTTTATGGGTTCCCAAGGGAACAGAAAAACGGTTAACATTTTAGAGTCAAATAGTATGCAGACCGATACAAAAATATACACAAGAAATCCGAGGAACAGCTGAATTAATTGCGAGTGGCTTTGAGATAAAAGGGCATCTCGTATACGACTGAATAGTAATGGTTAAAAAAACAACCAGCGCTCAAAGGATACATGACGAAGGCCAGCACCAGCAGGCACCAGACCACACTGATGTTCATCTCTCCCGAGGGCTGGGCCACGCTGTAGTACAGCTCCGTGATCAGGTACACCACTGTGGCCGCCACCGTGAAGTCCACCAGCCACTGGAACTCTGGGAAATAGTGGAGCGCTGTGGAGGACGGGCACGCAACGAGCGTTAGGAAAATGCGTGTTCATGGGACTTGTAGTCGTTTGCAGAACAATTGTGAAAGGTTGGATTAAGAGCACACTTTGCTGGTATCGTGTTTGAGAAAGAACTATTATTATATTACATTAGAGAAGTATTATGAAAAAAAAAAACAGTTTTATATAGATGTATCATCATACGGTTGCTTTATTACACAATTTCTTTAGTAGGTCCTCAATTCACACATCCCCATTGGGACCGTTTTCTATGGGCTCATTGTCAATTGTCTCAGCCTTGCTTGCAGAAATTGACTTTGGAAAAAAGCATTCTTGTAAGCACTCAAGGTGAACGTAAAATGTAAAAAAAAACAAACAGCGTGGGGTCATACCTAACGTGTCCACCTCTGTGATGTACTTGGCCTCCAGCTGCAGATCTATGTCCTTGGGAATGCTGAGCGGCTTGTTGTCTATGTGACCATTGTAACCCTTCCTGGAATGACGAAGAAAGAGCAGTGTTCGCTGCAAGGCAGATACCGCAGTGCTGTATTTATAAGACATCCTTTCACATAGTCGTCATCTCCTGATGAATGCCCTCTGATTCATGATTCATGATTCGATGTAATTCAGGCATGAGAATTAGACCATCATTTCCTAATTCGTTCAATCACTTCTCAGTTCTTTTAAAGAAACATACGCCCATTGATAACAGCCTTTCATCCAATTTGAGTTTCACAACCATGTTTCTATATTTGAAACATAAAATATAATTACATCCCATTATGATGCTACAACCTCAGAAACATCTTAACGGCCAATTTGGTTGGTGGAAATTTGACCCACTTATTTCATCAACCACTATATCTCTTATTTCGAAATGTTCCTGGCTTCATACAGGTGTGCTCCACAATGCTAAGAAACAAAGCCTGGCTCTAAAGGCTGGCCGAGCGCGGACACGGCCTGGCTGAAGCCCTACTCCAGGGAAGCAGCGAGGTGCTCCTGAGTGAAACTCTATGGAGACATGAAGTCCTAGGGCCTACACTCCATATCCCTGTGTCGAGGGAGCCAAACAAACCATGTTGTTGATACTTTTTCTAAAAAGGTAGGTCTTTACTATCATTGATGATAATACTAGGGTAGCAATGAAACTCCTCCAAGCCTAGGAAAGGAGGGAGTGGGGGGAGACAGGCTTAGCCAGCTGTTCTCTCCAGACCTGTCTGGAAGAAGAGCTTCGCAGCGAAGCAGGGCTTTGTTCGTTCAGCCCCCCGTGTGTGCCGGCTTCGGAAGACAATGCCACCGCAAAGACCGACGGGGCCAAACGCAGCCAGGACCCATTTCATCCACGGGGCACCCGACTGGAGGAAAATAAAGAGGAGGCCTGGGCCCGGGCCCGCCACACCGCGGTAGTGGCCCGGCGGACAGAAAATAGCCAGAGCCGCATGGCACGAGCTGGCCAGAGGACAGTGGTCTGTCTTTGACTGTGAGGGATTAAGGCCCATGTGGCGATACTGAGCTCAGGCTTTCCGTGCACGGCCACAAGAGAAAGGCGCCGGCCATGGAGCAGCTTTAAGTTAGAACCACGAGGGCACGGGGGGGGGAACTGTAAGGATTACCTTTCCTGGTGGGACTTTGATACAAACTCACCGTAACAAAAGAAAACGGCACTGGATTCATGTGTGCCAACATATGGTCCCCACTTCCATCTGCGGCCTTGAAACATTGAAAAGGTGATTTTTATTTCGACTTGCTTTTGAATGGCTTCTCTTGTTTTGAGTGGGCTTGGGCCAAGAACCAGCCATGACATTAAATATACAGTTATCGACTTTCACAAAGGCAACCACGGAGCGACCGTTAAATAGCCTTAACTGGCACCAATATAATAGGACTCGTTTTCCTTGCCGATTATAAAGAAACCTATTTCTAAGCAAAAACTTGCTCCAGGTCCTGTTGAAGGCAGGGAACAAAAAAGCAGACTTCTCGCCTCTCACTTCAAAACAGGCCTTAAATGAGCCACAGGAGCACACATCAGCCTCATCTCCTCCCTGACAGCCTTGTGTTCTCCATCCATCTCCGACGTCTGCCTCTACTCTTTCCATTCCCTCCTGATGAAAGAGGTGCCAGCCGTACTCCACCCACCACCCCCCACCCCCACCTCTACCCACTATTCACCAGCCGCCCCCCCCTCCACTACCTGTCTTTCTTCTTCTGTCCTTTTTGTTGTTTCCCAGCTAAGCTCCTCAACTCATCTTCTGTAGGGTGCTGATACCATCGCAGACTGTAGGAGAAGGGAGAGGCGTGGCATCAGGTGGACAGGTGGCGTGAGAGGGAGGAAACAGACAGAAACAGACAAGGGTTAGGACTATGACATTTTACACTGCATATTGTGAATAGAAAAAATAACTACAATTACATCTTTTTGAGGTCTAACTCTTTATAACAATTTATATTAGCTCTATTCTAGGTTTCTGATCAATAACCGTGATTATTACAATACATTGGAAATTGGCTCGCATACTGTACAT
Source organism: Pollachius pollachius (assembly GCF_949987615.1). NCBI lineage: Eukaryota > Metazoa > Chordata > Actinopteri > Gadiformes > Gadidae > Pollachius > Pollachius pollachius. Next base: position 6,948,299 of record NC_136934.1, on the reverse strand, counting down.
ATCCATGCTCAAGGGAAGGGATTTCCAAAAGGGATGTGATGACTCCCATTCATGAATTTGCTTGAAGCGAGAGCTAGTTTAAAAACATCCTTTATCATCCCTACATACTTTTACTCGGGAAGCATCTGGCCCCGCGTGTGCCTTGTGTGTGTATGTTTGTGTGAGAGACTTTGTACGCGTTTGTGTTTGTATGCATGCGTGTTTCGAGACACGCATGCTTTTAATGTTTATTTATTAGCAATATTGTACTGCGGAAAATTCCGTAGGGACCCTTTGATTCTCCTGATTTAAAGTTTTTCGAAAACTGGAAAGGGAACTGAAAAACAAATTAATTATTAAATGTGTTCCGGAAAGCTGTTTACTGAAAAACACATATGCCCCTAATTAGAGAAAATTAGACGGGGACTATACTTCCAAACGCATCCTCTGGGGTCGTTCCAATATTGGGAAACCCTTTGGTGTCTGCTGCATTTTTAATACGCGCTTTTCTTTCATTCCACGTTCCTCGTTTGCCGACTTCAAAAATGAAAACCTAGTAAAAACGTTCTCCATTGTTCCAAGGATCCTTTTGAAAATAAAAAGGGCGCGATGCTTGGAAAACAACAGAAAGAATCATGAAAAGGAAGAAGAAATCCACATTACCTGCCACTGCAGAGTAGCCACCTTGCGAAGGAGTAATGAGGTATGATTTTCTGAATGACACTGGCCATTATCATAGTAACTACCAGCTGCACGCCAATCACCCCCTGTGGAATGCAGACACAGGGAGGGGGTAGGCAGGGGGGCGGGTGGGAAGAGAAGAGGATGGAGATGATGGTTATAATCATTCAACTGATAGGAAACATAACATGTACACATTACACACACACACACACACACACACACACATCATACACCGGGGGCTATACAGAAGATCTTTAATGCCCTCTGTACAAACGTCTCAATGTTATTGAGGAGCTTGGGTTAACTAGTTATTGTCTTTCTACGAGCATCCAGTCATTAAGGAACAGCCAACCTCAAAAACAATTAGGCCTTTGAAGTGCTGTGATGTGACACCATAATGACCGAGTGCTGCCTTTCCTTTACTCCCCCTTCAACGTGATGAAGGGGCGCCCAACAATTGAAACGTATTTCCAAACCTAGATGCCACCTGTCCAATCATTTGGCACAACAAATTATGGGTAAAACCTCTTGTCCAGTTAGGACGGCAGAATATAGGAGGACAGTGCAATGGGTTTGCTATTCCAAATGTGGAAATTACATGGAGCGTAACATTAATACAAATCTGAATGAAGCTTGTGTCATTAAGGCTGAAAGGGAACAATAATTTGCCTGACTTTAGCCATTGGAAAAATGAAAGGGTGTTATACAACCGGGATAGATCAAGATGACATTTCCAATGGATAGAAAATGAAAAAGACCTTTAAATTTGTTGATTGTTTTGATCCAAACTTTTTGAAAAGAATACTCTCCTAATATTGTGTGAATATATGCGTTGTGCCAAAATAGTTTCAATGTCACTGCAGTGGGCTCAGGCAAGCATGACGCCCTGAATATCTCCTGTGTATGCCCTGATTCAGACGAAGAGGTTTGTCTGACTTTGAACAAGGTGGACTGCATCCTGAGTATATCTTCTATTCAGAACAATGTAATCTAATCTAACCTGAACACACTGCATATTACTTATTTCAAAGTAGATCAGATTTCATACTGATATGGACATGGTCAAACATACTGTAAACTAGGAACTGGGAATACAACCGAAGCATGCATATTACACTCAGATGAGCCTTCAGTCCTATGGCATGCATTAGGCCTATGTGAACTTCACCAAGGCTTGAATAAAGCGATCATCAAAATACAGATGACAAGACAGGAAACCTGGACAAACCTTGCTTTTCACTTAACTTCATCAAGGTGTTAATATGAACATGAATATGTAGGCATCACACTATGTCCTTCTACATCTCACCTGTCAAACAATCACTGATACAATTTGTAAAGTACATGAAATGAAGCATGCGAAGAAGATTGCATTTCATGTGAATTCATCAATGCCATTCAAACAGATGTTTGATTGCGTTTGCACATGCATCATAAATCTTAATAAGTGGCTTTGAAAACTTTGCCCCGAGCTCCTGTCCACATAAATTGCGGCTCAAGTGCTTATCAATAGGTTATGAAATGATCTCCCCTCAAAATTACCACCACGTCATTCTACACTCAAAATCACTGCAGCCAGGATATCTGCAATACGTCAGCCTGTCAGATTCCCAAACAGTGGAAGCAGCCAGCACTCCTGTGATAGGTAGCTTAAGGTTTAGCCGGGCGAGGGAGCTCAACAGAAACCAGGTGCAATGAGATCAATATTCACTTCGGTTCACATGGATTGAATTATTCCTACCATGCTGCTCCTTTATCTACTCTCTATAGGGCAGATTCAGAGTGTAAGCTGGCACGTGACACAATCAATATGAATCACTGGTATCAGGACTGGCACACACATAAGTGACTACTGTTAATGAGCGATAGGGAGGACCCTCAAGGCTGCTAGTTTAGGGATGATGATTGACAGAATCCTCATTGTCTTGGATTAAATACATCCCTTAACATATTGCACATGTATTGATGGTTCTGCAGTACCAATACATGTTAGGGTTGGACGGATACACCAACCATAGGATAAAGCTAAAGTATATACCGATTTAGACCGTTTGTCTCTTTAAGCTTGGCATTTTAACACACCTTATGTAGCCAACATAACCTGTCTGCATTTCTTATTTTCTAGACATAATACTTGGTAAAAGAGTATATAGGTCAATAGCCACGTGTTTCCAGTTTGGTGAGACTTGACCATTCTCCACGGGAGACTAGTAAGGACCTCTGGCCTGAAGGAAATTAAACCAGCATGCCTCCTTATCTTGCCCAGTTCATTTGACCCCCTGTACGCAAAGATCAATTCAACACTGTGTGTGTGTGTGTGTGTGTGTGTGTGTGTGTGTGTGTGTGTGTGTGTGTGTGTGTGTGTGTGTGTGAGAGAGATCAAGGCTGCTGTGATACCCGCTGCCACTCAAGACGTCAATAACCTATCTGACATTTTACCCAAGGAACCATCACTGGAAGGGTGGGGAATCCCCATGGCAAATTTGGCCAAAGTCATGTGCCATCTTGACTGTTGAAACTTGATGCAATTAGGTTTTGATAAGACATTTAGTGTCATCACAAGTAACTGTGATATATTAATATTCGGTTATAAGCAGTATATGTAAAAGTACAAATATTAATATTACTGATCAATTCTATAATAAATATTTGATATGAACAATATTATATTCAAGCCCTTTTTTTAAAACCTTGACCTTCAGTTGTGCGGATACTTAAGGTTGTTGTACCGACGATAAGGGGGGCTTTCTGTTATAGTTTGGTACTTCATTTCATCAAGATAACGTAAGCATGGCGACGAATGCTTTGGTGTGTTAGAATGAGGGGCTTGAAGGCAGCGCCAAAGATGGTTGACTGTTGAAAACTTACAAGCTTTCAGTGCTTTACTACAGGTTGAGGCACCACTATGAACAATGGAGCCTACAGTCTAAACATGAAAAAGCCTAAACATAACTATCTTCTCAGATATCTGGCCTCAAAATAGGCAGCCCCAACAGAGGCAATGTTTTGGAAATAAACTAAGGTATGTTTACCATGCAACAAGCTTTGTTGATCTTTCCTAGAAGAGATGGTCTAGTGATGAATAATAGCCTAATAATTGTAATATGTTATGTTTATATAACACTATTCTACTCATTTATGAGGTTTAGTCTCATATTAATGTCATCACAGACCTAGTACAGCTGGAATGCTGGAATTCATAGTTAGGGTCAGTCCAAGTACCAATATATAATATAAAAGGCATATGTAATGACACAGGTATGAAATTAAACATTTATTTATTTTCATACCTGGGATAATGTGTTATAAGAAATATATGACATCTCAACATAAGGAATAATATGTTTATAGTCACACTGAATTTTGGCACTCAACTTAAGAATCTTGTTTTAAAAGGGTTCTCAATTTTACTAAACTTGCCCACTATTTGATGTACATGTTATCCTCACAGACTTGTTGAATGTATAAGCCTACTTTCAAAGAACAGTAAGCCAGATTGCAGTTCAAGCGCTTTACCATAGTAATGGATTGAGTTATATTTCATAAGTGCATATCATATTATCTCAGAACTGATACCAGCATTACACTACGACGCATAGTAACTTAGTGACCACCTGTACTGTATATTGTCCTCAAACATGTTGATCTCTGCCCCTGAACCATGAATGAAAGAGCACATTTACACACACTATCTGCAACATGACTGATCCAGAACATTTAGAAACTTCTCCAGAGTCTCGGAGGACATCCCGAGGTCAACCTGAGCAGGCCAGGTGAGATTAGGAGAGAGACGTGCTGGCGACACCTTCCTTTTTAGTATCACCACAAAACGGTGGTCCTTGTCATCAAATACGCCGCAAGCGAACACAGTAGACACACACATTGCAAACAGTATTGGTAGTGGAGTGTGGTAACCACATACCTTTCATGCCAATGGACATAACAACATTACATGTCATAGACGCTAATTCACGTTAAAGGGTTCACATGAAGTGCAATCGATGCTAGCAAGCTACATGTGCTAGCAGGTTGCTAATACCATTCAGACTAGCATCTCACATAGTACCCCAGTGCAAACACACACACACATTCAGAATGGAAATGCATGTGGCTCTAAAACGGTTCAACATTTGCTATGAATGCATATACATCGCTGACACGGAACACTTGCGATTACACCGTTAGCAATGTAAATGTTAGCGGTAGCTCGGTGCTGTCACACTCACCATGTTGATGCAGCGGTGCTGAAACAGGCTGCCCGACTACTGTCACACTGAGCACCCCTTGTCGGAAATCGAGCGGCTCGGAGCACATAAGACCTCTTTTGCAATAGTTGGGCGAAAAGTGATTGTGTATGTCCTCTAGCAAAGCATCACCTTACTGTAATGAGGTTGAGCATTGCTAACAATCACTTGATTCTACCTCTCTTCCACTGTATTTTCAACTGCAGTAGAGGTCATGCTAAGACTGTGATATTCAGGCGCCCGAAGATATGCCTGTTCGTTGGCGGTTAATAATGTGTATTTTGTTTACTTCTATCGCGTATGAAGTGTAAATATGTAAAAAAAAATAGTCGACTAAAATATTTTACGTAAAACCGTGTGCACACGTTTTTTCTGAATATTTTTTATATATGTCCGAATTAGTTGTTTTGTACAGGTATAGCGGAGAACACCTTAAGTAGACGCAAGGACCGCACAAACCGGAAAATGGCATAGTCACACATGACAGTTCTGCACCTGCATCTGTTGCAGATGCTGAAGAAGGGCTCCATGTTTTACCTTTAGCAAAGCAAGTTTTCTTTTTTAAAATAACCCTAGATTGATTGAGTTGGTTAAACATGTATAAATACATTCATACATTTATGTGTGTGCGTGTGTGTGTGTGTGTGTGTGTATGTGTGTATACATATTCAATATATATATATATATATATATATATATATATATATATATATATATATATACTTAAATCATTAACTTCAGTCATGTTTAAGTTAACCATTAAATTACATGAACAGGCTCAGTAAGGTCATCTAATAACGTACTTTGTAAACTTTATAAGATGTCTCTTGGCTGGATGAAGTTGTATTGATTGTGTTTTTCCAGAAACGGTTAAACTGATGACGGAAAAATAATAAAGCAGATTCTTAACACGTGAAGTATCGGAATAAAGAATGTCATCATTTGGAACCAAGTTATGGCTTTCTTATACTCAAAGCAAATACTTAAGCCATAATCAGGTGCCAGATAGTTCACAAATTATGGGATTCATTTTTTATTTAAATCTGGATATTTAGCCATTGCGTTTTTTGATTTTTAAATGTCAGTACAATATATAATGGGCATTTGTCAGGGGCGCAATCATCAGATGTTTTATATTTATCTGTGAGGGGAACATAGTCCTTTAGGACAAAGCAAACCAACTAAAGGCTTATGAGCATCACACTAGTTCATAGAGCATTATATACCAAGTCCTAAATATAATTCAGTTATGCCAACTTCTTGTTGTTTCCCTCCATTGAGAAGTGAGGCATTTCAAACACTTGTGCTTTACAGCGAGATGGATTCCCCAAACTAACCAGGGAAATTATACCATGATTGTTCAGAAATAAGATGGGAGTGGTCTAAAATTGCTATCCAAGTTTGGGTGTAGCTAGTTCTGGTGGGACACCCTAGTCATGTGCCCTCTGTCAGCTGATCTCCATCCAACCCGTTCTAATCAAATGCACATACATTGATAGGGGGTCAATTTGAGACCCTCGATCTCAAACACACACTCTGCAAACTTAAGAGTGCCTTACAGAATTTCACCCACCGCCACCCCAGCCTTCACCTGCTTTGGTTCTGCTCTTTATTTTTTGTAACCTGACCAATGAATTAAGATATCTGTATCCCTTGGGGGATTGTATAGTGCTGCCTGTTGTTCAAGGTTGATCTGCTGTTGTTATTATGTATCTGACATCTGTATGTCATGCTTTAAATCCTTCAGCAGGGAAAGAGTTGAACCACTCCTCAATATGAAATTGTATAAGCATTTCTTGCAATAAATGGTTGAATCTATGACATGAGATAGATTAGTCTAACCAAGCCTAAGAATTTTACTTTTGTGTACTGTACAATAAGACGTAATAAAAGTGATTCTGATTCTGATGAGTGATTCCCTACAGAACTACCAAATTACGCTGAAATGATAGCTCTCGAATTGAACCAACAACACCTTTACAGTGTATAACATCTGTTTGGATGTTAATGATTGGTTCAATTTAGAAAATTGAATTCTAAATAATACACAGGGAAAATAGTGGGTTATGTCATTAATAAAGAATAATGTAAAGGTTTCTCCATACTGCTACCTACATTTTCTCCCTTCTATTATTGAGGGGAAAAATAAACTCCATATCCCTCCCATTGTATTTCATATCACAATATGAACAATGACTGCTTCTGATTGAACTGTATTCTCCCTGGAGTTAATACCATTAATAGAGCTCTGCCTGAATATTTCTGTTCAGTATTGTCCATGGATAATTTGATATTTATATTAAACATAATGACCAGGAACTTCAGCATGCAATGTTAGAGTTTGGGCAGTGCTTCTCTGTGCTTTATCTGCATGACATATTCTCTGTGAATAGTAGGCTATCTAGTAAAAAAATAAATAAAAGACATATACTGTCAGATAAACCTTGTTCGCAAGTACTGTTCAACCCAATGCAAAATGTTGTTATTCTACAGTGGTATCAAACCGCCAGATGAAATGTATATCACAGCAATATCAGCAATATACCTAAAAAGAAACCTAGAAAAAATTCACATCAAGGCCTCATAGTTTTAGGCAAACTTGAATGTAAATGTAGTGCTTTGGTGCAGGGATATCTTTCGTCATTCTGTGCAATCTACAAGAAGGCAAATTGCAATGCAAATGTCAACACATTTGAATAATTTATGTGTAATGTAGTGAGCAGAAACAGAGACCCTAATGCTACTATTTAGCCATACACTATCCAAATAATTTTGTTCTCTCGACGTCTGAATGTCTAAAAAAGTAACAATAGAAGCAAAACCTAGAATAGATTCTTATCGGTTAATAATTGGTCAAACATTAAAAAATGCATTGCACATCCATGATCTGTGTTGAAGGGATCTTATTCAGCTTCATTTACTTCATATCAGGCCAGCAGCGTTCAGCTATCCAATTGGAGGAATTTGCCTTGAGCTAAAAGTCTTCAAGGGTTAACATTGGTTAAAGCCTTTTTTTTTTCATCAAGCAATTT
>NC_136934.1:6920360-6930360 GCF_949987615.1 Pollachius pollachius | reverse complement strand
ACATGGTACAAACAATGTCATCACAAATCAAGCCCAAATAAATGTTTACGACTCACCCCTGTTTCATCCATATTTAAGTGACGCAACTGAAGGGAGTGCCTGCCCCACACACCAAAGCATGCACACGGATACATCAACCGGCTGGATTTATTCCAGGTGACCTAGTGCATCAATTACTTTGAAGAGATAGCAAGCCTGCATCCTGGCCTGCTCTCTCAGCACAGACTTCCTTTTGCCAGTGTTTTCCTTTTGTTTTAACAAGTAGCTGGGAACCTGACATGGGTGGCTGCAGGGCATTCATTGTCCCGTTGCAAAAATAAAAAACTTCCCGGCAAATATCCCTGGACATTCATGGAAAACACACCTGTCAGGCTTTAACACACATCACGCTGACAACATGGTGTAAACATAAGGTGTAAAAATGAACTGCGACACATTCATCACCTAGAATTCCTGTCCTATTAAATGTATTGACCTTTACGTGTGTGTACGGCTTTGTGTGTGTGTGCGTGTGTGCGGTTGTCTGTGTGTGTGTGCTTCCATGTTTGTATGTCTGCATGGGTGTGTATGTTTGTCTGTGCTCATGTGTGTGTGTGTGTATGTGTCTGTTTGTGCAAGCGTGCTTTGTGTGTGTGTGTGTGTGTGTGTGTAGGTGTGCGTGTGCATAGGAGATACACATAACATACGTCGGCCATTGTGCATCGCCTGATGTGAGCCGGCACTACGCATGGTATGATGTTACCGCTCCAATTAAAGGGTGTGGTGACGTGAAGAATGGCATGACAGGGAAAGTGGATGACAAAACCTCATTGTGACATCAGAGAGAAAGAACAAAAAAAAAAGAGACAAAGGGAGAAGGAGAGAGAGCTGGATGAGAGATGGCTGGATGAGTAGTGGAGAAGAAAGGAAGAGGAATGAGAAGGAAAGGAAAGCAGGGAAGAGCGATGGGACTAAAAGGAAATGAAGAAGAGAAATATAGTGAGAATGTTCTGGAGGGACAGGCAGAGATTTAATATAATTAGGAAGAAAAGGAAAAAATGGCTGGAGACACAATAAAGATGAATGGGGAATAAAGGCGGAAGGAGCATTTAAATTCTTTCCTGCGCACCAACGAGAGGAAGAAGCAACGTTTATGACTTGATCTTCCCTCGCAGCACCATAATAACATTTTTGGGGAAACTGTGTGATAAAGAGTGAAATAAACCCTATGTTGTACTCACTTGCAGACCACAAAAAAAACATAGACGCACCGAATATAGCACAATGGGGAAACACACTCCCAGCTGTCGGGTCTGTCTGCCTAATGAGCACAGAGGGATCTTGTATTTATTAGGCTTTTACATTGAAGCCAAAGTTTGAATGCGTGTAACACGTCTGAATACAGTGGCAGTTTGAAAGAATATGACATCTTATTTCTTTTGTGTTGCCTGGAATATGTGTAGCCCTGCATCTCCATTGATATGTCAACTGATATTCTTCTTTTTGATTGGCTCATGTGGCCCTTTGATCAGAGGGTCCATTTTCCCCAACATGGATCTTCCTTTGATACAGGGGGTGTATTCTTTTTGTTCACCAGATGTAAAAAAATAAAAAAGATAGAAAGAATTCAGTTTGAAACGACACTACGTGGAAAATATACTTTATTTTTTTGCTAACAGCACTTTGAAATACTGTTGTCAACGCACAGTATAAAATAGAAAATATGTCTTGAAGACGGTTGAAATTTTACAGGACCATCAAACGCATACACATTTAACACATTATGTACATCAGCTTGAAGTCCCAGTCATTTATTCTGCTATCTAATGCATTCGCAGATAATAATGAAAGGCATCGGCCTGCTTCAGACACATAAAGTGTGGTGTATATATCCAGCGGACAGTAGCAGTGGTGATCTCTTGGAGGAGATGACAGCTGAAATCTTCAACCTTGATGGAATCCGAGTTTAGATTCAGCGGGGAAGATGGTTTCCTAAGAAGAGACGTTTGACAAGTGTTAGAACAGGGTGATTTCAGTTGATGTTTTCTACGTATCACCCAACATTATGCCACACTTAAAATACATCAAAACATCGCGCATGTGAAGCTCAGGTCCATTCAACATCACGTCAAGTGCGGCTTGTCCCAACAAACAAATGACTCTTGTGATGTGTCACAAATTGAAAAGCTACATGCAACACGGCCACGGTAAACCAAACGTGTCCCTCGCTCAAACCGTCTCAATCTCAACTAGAAAACCTGCGTCTATCCACGTGTCCCGACGCTAAAGCTACGCTCGGACCGGCCACGCCCTGGGAGCTTTCACCCAGCCTGGGACCGAGGACCAGCGCGAGGGAACCGCCGTGTGACCCGTGAGTTCCCACTGTACCATGAGAGCAACAAAGGCCCTGACAAAAGCCGGCTAACATGAGTCCACCTCAAATCACGTGCCACCCTCTCCTCCACCACCACCACCGAACCCCCCCACCCGGCCTACTATTGTTCCCGGAGAACTTCTCACATGTATTGTCTTACATGATCTCCTTAGAACCCATTAAGATCTCTGCTGCGTGGCCATGGTCTTTTTCCCCCGGTGAAGCATTAGACTGAGACACAGTCCTGGGAGTGTCTGCTCTGTTTCGTTATATTCTTGAATAGAGGAGGCCGAGTGCCTCGACTACGGAGGTTAACGGAAGGGGAACGCCTCACCTGAACCAAACCAAAGCACGTCCCCGGCCCCTCTCTTTTGCTTCCTGTGTCCCGCCCACTTTACCTGACGCTCCCATTACCTACGAGGACATCAGGGTGTTCTGTTTCCCTGCAACTATAGAGGCCGCTGACAGCCTTTGGCGCTATTCTGGAGGGAGCCACGTATGTGAATGGATGAGTTGTGTATTTTCTTTCTTTTGTGGGGACGCTTGGGGTAAGGGTGGCTTTTGTCACCGCACATAGGGAAGCTTGAAGGATGTCTGCTAAGCAATGTGCTTTTGTCTGGAAGGAACATGATATGATTCGGTATCTAAATCGTACAATTCCATGACCTAAGGTTCATTAAGTACCATTGACACAGACCGTTCAAAATGAGTCTATACTGGAGGGAGCTGCCTATACCCCATCCCCTCCTCCCCAGATTCAAAGTTCATACGGGTTGCCATTTTGAAGACACTGAGCAAACACGAGTGAAGGATAAACCAAGCACTACATTTTATTCTGGGATGAGCACAATTATTATATCTTGACAATGAAAAGCGACGAGTCCTACACTGTAAGTTGATCAGCTCAGTTTGCAATTTATTTATTGTTTGCTTACTATAAACCAGGTCATGTGGCATCAATCTTGAAATCCTCCTTGGCTCAAAGCTATCTCCGTCTTTGAAATGCTTTTCAATCTCCCTTTGCCCTTGTTTGAGCACAGCTCTGGTCATGGAGCTTTTTTGAAAGTGGATGAGAATTTTTAAGTAGGCTAAAATCTAGTACAATCTCAGTTCATTCAGATTGTATACTTTCTTCCTTGACTGCAGCACACTGTGTTTGTGTGCCAATTTGTTTCATATCTGGCAACCCTGGGGTAGCCAGAGAAGTGAATCATAACACACAGACTAAAACAAATACACCCGTTCTGACCCAGACATTTCCAAGGAGAACATATGGCTGTAGCATTATTGTCGGGAAAAGCCAGTTTTCTAAGGACAGAGGGTTGGTTTTCAATTCAGTTTTTTTTTATCGCCAGGACCAGGTCAAAAGATAACTGATGATAATTTAAATGTTATCCGACGTAACATAGTTAACTACAGACTATTTTCCTTATTAACAAATTAACAGGAGCTAACCATGTTTCTCATGGACGCTTTTTTCAAGAGCCTAAAGTATAAGGTTTCAGATCGGGGCAGGGCCTCTACATTTCAACGAGTGCATCTTTTTGACATCTGCCTGACAAGAGAGAACAGTTTGGGCATTGGCGGATGGGGGTCCGGGGATAACTTCAAACCGAGAGGAGCAGAGTTCAAACAGTTCACCATCCTTCCTGCTATCAACAGTGCAAGGGCACTTGCTTCCTGCCTAGATTGCCTGTCTTTCTCTGGCAGCTGACCCGAACCAAAGCAACATGGGCTACTGCTCTGCATGCCCAACGCACTCCGTCCAAACCCCTACGTATATCCCCCTCCCATGCCTCCTTTATTTGCTGACTCAGCACTTGAATGCCCGTATACAGTGACAGCTAGGTTGTGTGTGCACACACATGAGTATGTGTGTGTGTTTGGGGCTTTTGTCGATGTGTATCCATCTGTCGGAGGGTGGGGGAGTCTAATCAGCGCTGTTAGTAGTCATAACTCATGTGAGCTCAGCCATCCTGTATGATCCTCTATGTGACATGGGATCTTTTGCAGGTGACTCAACAATTTGCCTGTAGTGACAAAAGCTCAGATATAGAGCTTGATACTACATCAGTCATCAGCAGATCTTAAACATGTTTATTTTGTCCCTTGCTCACAGTTTGCCATGTCGAAGTGTCTCTTGGGAGATGGACACAGTCAGGGAAGCTAAGGTATAGCGTCGCCTTTGCGCTCTTAATAGGATGGGTGGCATAAGTGGCCGACAAACCCTCCATTTCTGCTACCGCTACATTAGCCTCCTTGAGGAAGCTACTAAGCCCTGCTGAGCTATCAAAAAAGAAAAAAAAGCTATTCAGTGAAGTCCAATTAGAAGTTGGCTAGTGTACCCATCTAGACGATCGATACAAACACAAGTGGTGTGTGTGTGAGTTCACGCTTGCATGGTGTTGAAGTGAGGTGGGCACAAAACGATGATGATTAAAAAGAGACACAAGACCACAAAATCCTCACCACACACACACACACACACACACACACACACACACACACACACACACACACACACACACACACACACACACACACACACACACAACACAATCACACACATACACATCTACAAGCATTCACGCACACAAGCATGCAAGCACACACACACATGCATCTCTGTCTCCACTCTGTCCGTGGAACCATTGAACACACCCACATCCATACACAGACACACACACACACAGCCATACTAACACACACACGCACATCCACACTATCACACACACACACACACACACACACACACCCCCACACACACACCCACACACACACACTCGCTCACTCAGCGTCACCCATCTCTGTCTCCACTCTGGCGTTCTGTCCGCGATTCTGAACCTCAGGGAGACATATTCTTTTTTATCTGTCAGTATGGATGGAAACAGACATGTTCAAAACACACACCAATGGACTCGCCAGCAGAGAGGAGAGTCTCTGTTTTGTATGCTTGAAGCACTGCATTTTCTCCTAAGTGTCTGGCAACCACAGCATAGTAAATAATGGATAGTCCTCTTCCCCACTAGGAGAAAGAAAAAACACATTTCACTTCAGGGACCAGTCACGGTTTACCTGCATAAATGCCCTTTCTGTGTCTTTGGAGGAACGGATAGCACTAAAGTATATGGGTCAGGCGATTCCACTGGTGCAGCATTTCCCTCCCTGCGTCGACTTCAATCAACCGCTTGACTGTAGCGATGTCACTCCAAAGTCTCACGGACGTTCTGGATTAGGATTCTCCCAGCGAGGAAGGAGGCGTATGACTGCCGGTCCATAGTGGGTTTGGAAATCATGAAATATGGCGCATATAACAAGGTGGGCAGGAACAGTAATGCTTTGTCAAGCTGGGGGGGGGGAGAAGGCGGTCACCTCTGAGACAAGCCCGGTCTCCTTGGTGTATTCCATCTGGAGTCTCTGGTCATTATGGCACCATCACTCCTGGCTCAGGCCCTGCATCCCGCCTGCACCCGTCTGGAAAGATAGGGATGACGATCGGTTATTCTCTGAAGAACTGAATCATCTTCATTGGCCTTAATGTAAAAATTCAGGAAATGAATATCACTTGGCGCATGGACGGGGATGTGTATATGCCAGAGGTTGGCAAAGTGTCTTTGCATGCGCGCACACATGCATGCATGTACGCGGTTATGCACGCGCGCTGGCACGCAGGCATGCACGCACACACACAAACACACACATACACAGACCCACACGCTTAATATTGTTCGGCATTTGCTAATGTCTCTCTCATTTGACGGATCTTACATGGTTATAGAAATAATGAAACTTGAGATCACACAGGAGTTTGTGAGGAGTAGTGGGTCTAAATATGTTTGTTGCCCCGACCCCCTCTCTCCCCTACCCCCTCCCCCATCCGTTTTAAGGGCAACACTGAAAGAGTTTCAGCGGCTGTAAATTATTAACCTGTTTCACCATGCGCTCCTTTAACCCCTCAGCAGATACACACGGAGTCAGGGTTAAGAAAGGCACTCTCAGAGGACTCATGAATGTTATTGTGTCTGTGTGTGTCTGTGTGTGTGTGTGTGGTTTGTTCTGCTACTGTTGTACGTGTGTGTGTGTGTGTGTACGTGTACGTGTGTGTGCGTGTGTAGGGTAGCATGTTTGTGTTTAAAATATAATGCCAGATTATATACAATTCGATCTCTTCATTTTCTTTACTTTCATGTCTTTACTTTTTTACAGATACCGACACAATAATGCGCGTGAACACTACGCACAGGTACACACACACACACACACACACACACACACACGCACACACGCACACACGCACACACGCACACACACGCAAACACACACACACACGCATAGCTCATCAGGGCAGGGTTTCTCACTGATTGAAAGAGAATGCTGTCCCAGATGGAGTTATTATAACAGCTTCATCTGGGCTAGTATGACTGTGTGTGTGTGTGTGTGTGTGTGTGTGTGTGTTTGTGTGTATGCATGTATGTGTGCGTACATATGCGTCTGCGACTGTCCAAAGGTCCTGTGTGTGTCTCTGTACCTCTACATGTAAGCCGATCATTCATAAGAAATACATGGGCCAAAATGCAGCCTCATCGCTGTGAGTCCCAGCGGAGCACAGGGCTGGATCTGTTTGTCTCAAGCCAGCGAGACCCCACCGGGGGACGAAGCGCCCTGGCAGACGCCTGCACCCCACCTCTGTCACGATGTGATCACGTTCGGCGGGCGACGGAGGGAGAATGAAACAGATAAATCCAGGTTAAGTCCATGAATCAAAGGCAGTATGTGTGCTGAGGGGAGCTATGTGTGATATACACCAGCCCACCAGCAGAAGGACTGGGCTGGCAGAGGCTTTACCGTCTGCCAGAGTGAATATTAATGTGATGTGTGGCTTTTAATGGATATGAACACACACGCACACACACACACACATACATCCAACCCCCTCCCCCTCAAACACACACACACACCCACACACACAAACACACACACCCACACATACACACACACACACACACACACCAGTACACAGCTCTTGGCCATGTCTCTGTGATATCTCCCTGGCATGCATAAGGGTTGTCATGGATACCCCCAGACACATCCGCCATCCCATAAGCTGGGGGCTGCTGTGTTCCTCAGAGGAGCTGGCGCCACTGCTGCATCTCTACCACACACACACACTCACACACACACACACACACACACACACACACACACACACACACACACACACACAGACACACACATACACAAACACACACACACATACACACACACACACAGATCTGAGTCTGAAAAGCCCATACCCTCATTTTCTTTTAAACCAGATTCATCCATATAAGAGTCCCTTCCCTTCCCTACTACTGTGGGACGGGGCTCAAAGGAGAGTGACACTGGGCTGATCTTAATGGCCACACTGGTGGCAAGGCCCAGGCTTAAAGTAAGTAACCCCATCTCACTTCTGCTGAGATTCACTCTAAAGGAGAAAGGCTGGATATATTGTTTATGTTGATGAAAAGGTGGGTTTAGTGTGTATTTGTGTGCCTCTGTTTATGCATGCATGTGTTTGCGGAGTGTGTGAGTGTGTGGCATAGCCCACGGCTGTGGTTAAGCCTGCAGTTCATCCTGAACTTATCCTTTTCATTAGTCGTTATCAATAATTCAACGACCCACTTGCTCTAATACTTTTATGTGAACAAACCCTGGAGCCAAACACACACAGACACACACACAAACACACACTCACGGTCCACTTAACAGCACTCTCTCTCGCTCGCTGCTATAGCACCCATTACTGAGATGTGTAAACTTTACTACGAAGACAATATTTGACTTAATACCTTTTTAAGCCTCACTATATAACGACAGAGACACCACTCGGCCGTGGAAGGCTGTCAAACGCAGCTGGGGATAATGCGAACAACGTACCTTAAGGTATCAGGTGTATTTGCAGTTAAAGCTCTCTCCAATTCCCCCCCCCCTCGAGTGAGATGTAGGGCATGAAGGAGTTAATCTTTTATGATGCATCCCCCTCCCTCAGTGCCCCGCCCCCTCCCTTCTCCTTCTCTCTCTCTCACACTCTCTCTATCTCTCTGTTGCACTCTCTCTCCCCCATCCATATTGTTTAATATGGCAATGCTGCTCACTGCCTGAAAGCATGCAGGGGGAAATAATCCTTCCTGATTGGAGAGCTAATTTAAAGTGTCAAATATTCTTATGCAAACGCAGTGACGGTTTCTTCTGGTTGAGAGGGGCTAAGGTGGAGATGTGTATTTCCTGTGTGCGTGTGTGTGTGTGTCTATGTGTGTGTGTCTTTGTGTGTTGGTGTGCATGGCAATTGCATGGCTGCAATGCAAAACCTCTTTTCCCTTATCCTCTCTATCCTGTTTATTTCTCTTGACCAAATAGACACGCCATGACAGCGGGTGTGAGTGGATGTATTTGCATGTACACACTCCTCGGAGGAACCCAAAACAACGTTGAAGGGGAAATGAGCGATGGTGGCCGGTTGTGTGTGATGTCAGCGAGGGAATGATGATGGCGAAACAGGTCCAAGCGCAACGGGAAAGATGCACCGATGGCCAAGCAGCGTTGGAAGGACCCATATTAGTTTGTGATTATCCAATTGGAGATGTTATATATGAAGAGGGATAAAATAATGATATTGATATTACCGAGGAGAATTGGACCCTTACACAAGTGTACATACGTAACCGTAGTTTGCATTTAAATATATGCCAAAAACAAGTTGTCAAGGGTATTGAACAGTAGAGTAGAGTAGAGTGAATAAATGGAAGGCAAAGCGGGTGAGCGTCACGTTCAAACAATAAAAACAAACAACAGAACTCAATAGATCCTGTTGTGTGATCTTACCAGCCGATTTGGCGGCGTTTTGGTAAAAAAAAAAAAAACACACCAAAAAAACCCTTTTCAGACCCTAACAGGATCAAACAACCTGCTCTAGAGTCTAGTTACACCATGACAATAGCTTACATTCACTCCCTACCTCCCCCCCCCCGCCTCCCTCCCAACCCCCCACCTCTATAACTGGCTCAAAGGGGAGCGAGTAGTGAGAAGGGGGACTGGGTGAGGCTGGGGCCGGCCAAGGGAAGCTGGGTGCGATTGTGTGTGTGTATGTGTATATGTGTTTGAGTATGAGTGTTTTGTGTGTGTGTGTGTGTGTGTGTGTGTGTGTGTGTGTGTATGCGTGTTTGCGTGCATATATGTGTGTGTGTTTGTGTGTATATCTGTGTATGTGTGTGTGTATGTGTGTGTGTTTGCATAAATGTGTTTGTGTTTGTGAGTTTGTGTGTATATTTGTGTATGTGTGTGTGTGTGTGTGTGTGGGGGGGGGGGGTGTTTATATGTTTGTGTATATATGTGTGTGTATGAGTTTGCGTGCGGGCGATATCTTAGGCGATAATGGTTTTCAACACATTAGACGTATCGGCTAGGCCGTGTTTGTTTTGAACTGTCAGCGTTGTCAGCGGCGACGAGAATGTGCGGCCCGGCCCGTCCCCACCCGCAGGCTCTTACTTTACTCCCAGATTAAGAGGGCCCGGAGACACCGCCGCGAGACGAACACACACTGATGGATTGCTCTCACACACCTCACAGTGAGACAGACAGCTGCTGGAGGGAGAGAGAGGGAGAGAGAGG
>NC_136934.1:6905360-6910360 GCF_949987615.1 Pollachius pollachius | reverse complement strand
CGCATGCAGCGCCCTGCCACACATATCGAAGAGAGGGAGGACACATCCCTCACAGCACCCAGGAAATTAACTTGACATTTGATGCAGACGGGAAAAAATATATTTCAGTGGGGGTAGAGGCGGCGAAAAAAAAACAAAGTGTACCAAGGCAGAGATAGCATAAACCCATCCCCCGTTCACCTGCTCCCCTCAAACCCCACACCCCCCAACCCCCCTTTAAGCCCGGAACGCATTCGGGGAGGATTTTCGGCAATCTGCAATGCAGACGCCACCGGGAGCCCGGAAAATAAATAAATACAAAAATAAAAATGAGCTTCATCTTTTGCCTGTCCTTCCTCTCTCAGAGCCGCGGTGGCAGTTCCTCCCTGTTTCCCATCTCCTCCGCTTTCATATTTCACCATGCTGCTTATTCCCCCCCCACCCCCACCCTCTTTTTTGTCTTTCTATTCGGCAGTGAAATCACACAGCCGGCATCAAGGGTTTCAGTTGATGATCCAGCCACCGATCAGAACGGAAGCCGTTGCATTTAACGTCGCCACCTTGTGAATATGCACGTGATGCTATCCAGCGTGTGTCGCTTCACTAAGCCAGACGCCATTTTGTGCCACTAACAGTTTCTTCCGTTAAAATGCATGATCGCTGACCTAGATCCCTGATGGTTTTTATTTACATTGCTATTATTCATAATTGAACAACCATGCATAATATATATATATATATAATCATGTATGTCTCTCATATGTAACAAAGACGGTGGCTATTGTTGCCTCTTAGTGAGGATACATTGCAATTAGACAGTTGGGAGGAGACCAGCGCGCTGGAAGGATGAGCTGAGCGGGGTTATTGGGAATGCTTTATGAGATGAACAGTAGCTTCAGAGTCACCTCGTACCTCATTAAGACCAAGAGCAGGGACTGGTGGCCATTAATACATCATCATGCATCACA
Source organism: Pollachius pollachius (assembly GCF_949987615.1). Taxonomy (NCBI): domain Eukaryota; kingdom Metazoa; phylum Chordata; class Actinopteri; order Gadiformes; family Gadidae; genus Pollachius; species Pollachius pollachius. Next base: position 6,909,413 of record NC_136934.1, on the reverse strand, counting down.
CCGGCAGAAAACATTCTTAAGCACATGCACACACACACACACACACACACACACACACACACACACACACACACACACACACACACACACACACATACCCCCCACAAACAAACACATATACCCCGAACAAGCACATGAATAAACCCTTACACACACACGCACACACACACACACACGCACACACACACACAAACACACACACACACATACACAAATATACACCCTCAAACTCATACACACAGACACACGCTCGCAAACACCAGGGGCGTGCGGTCCAGCCAGTGCCTGTCTCTATATCCCGGTGTATTAGACATGCAGGAATGTTAACATCATTATGCAGTGTTGCGGGTGTCTGCCTGCCGCTATTGTGCCTCACCGTATTGTGTCTGTGGGTAAAGCTCTCTCTATGTGTGTGTGTGTGTGTGTGTGTGTGTGTGTGTGTGTGTGTGTGTGTGTGTGTGTGTGTGTGCGTGTGTGTGTGTGTGTGCGTGAGTGTGTCGGTGTGTGTCCTCACGAGCAGGAGGCAATAACTTGTTTTTATTTGTATGCAAGTTGAAAATACACTGATTATTGTTTGACCATAGGGAGCAATGAATCTGAGAATGTTCAATCATATATTCCCTAATGTCTTTTTCATACTGCCACACTGCATGAGTTGTATATATTGTAGCGAGAAATGTTCTCCATTTCCTGAATGGATTATTTGCAAATCACATTTTTCTTTTGCCTGTTTTTTGCTTAGTTGTGCTAAGGGCTAAGTTTGGCACACAAGCAACTAAACGTGTGGACTCACGCACGCACACACACACACACACACACACACACACACACACACACACACACACACACACTCACACACACACATACACACACACATGTGCATATGCACACACGTCATGAATAATAATGCAAATAAACTAATTTAGTATAATTGTACAAATGGCCGAATGAAGCAGTATGCTGACTGAACAACAATGACACTGTTGTGTTTTGCATACGAGCAACAAGAATGATATTTCCAGGGCGCTGAATGAGGCAAATGAACACGGTCTCTATCTGCGGGGTTTAATAAACAAATTCATGAAAGAAAAATGATACATTTTTTCACCTGATGGATTTTCCTACGGCCTTAACACTGCATCAATCTGTATCCAATTCATTTGTGCTATCCATGATCATTCTCCTTTCAAACAGCATTGCCCAATTCATTGTACCCACACACAACATAATAAATAGCATGAAGTCAGAAACATTATAACAAAGGGGGCCATTTCTTTGCTCTATGAATTTTCCTATGCATAAAAGGGGGAAATAGAGAACGCAGACATGCAGATCGACACGATGCTTTTTGTGTGTGTGTGTGTGTGTGTGTGTGTGTGTTTGTGTGTGCGTGTGTGTGTGTGTTTGTGTGTGTGTAGGTGTGTGTGTGTGTGTGTGTGTGCGTGTGTGTGTGTGTGTGTGTGTGTGTGTGTGTGTGTGTGTGTGTGTGTGTGTGTGTGTGTGTGTGTGTGTGTGTGTGTGTGTGTGTGTGTGTGTGTGTGCACATAAGCAGGTCCATCCAGCTTCATAAGCAAGTGAAATAACTCGAGGTGGCAAGTTTATGCCAAACACAGGGCATGGGGAAAAGGGATTTGGCAAGCGATTAAAAAAAATGGTATGTTTTTTGGTTTTGTTTATCAGCCCCATCTTAAATCAGCTGGAGCAGGCAGATATTTTGCCCCAGTGATGCTGTATATACCCAGTCCCTGGCACCCCTCTCTCTCTCTCTCTCTCTCTCTCTCTCTCTCTCTCTCTCTCTCTCTCTCTCTCTCGCTCTCCGCCCCTCCCCACCCGACTAGCCCTTGCTGGCTCCCGGCGATTTGCATTCATTTGCATGATTTTATAACATGCGTTTGCCTTTGTTCAACCTGTAAAAAAAACGATGATACAGGAGAAACCCTCCGCTATGCCTTCGCTACTCCAAACAATGCCACTTGGATATTCCAATGACAATCTGCTTGTTTGATCCTTTTTTTTCTGTATTTTTTTATTATTATAACAAATCCATCCATAACTGACGATGACTCCCGACAAATCATCGCCTCCATCGGTCCAAGGGTTTGACTGTAGGGAGAGGGCGGGGTATGCATCAGAATGGAATGAAAAATTAATATATTGAGTCTTTGTGGAATTGTTGATGAACGCTAGAAAAGGAGGAACTGCGCTATCGCTATGAGGCACGGGCGGCTGCGACGTATAGTTGTCTTGAGAGGATTGCATCCAAGCATGAAATATGAAATTATGGAACGGAAAGGAAAAATGAAAAAGAAAGAACACACACACATACGTTATGTTAAGCCATGCCCCTTTTCCCTCTATTGTCATAAATTACCTTGTGTTTTATCACCGCCGTTTTAATGTCACCTTCTTGGCTCAGGTACTATATGTTATTGTTTGCTTAACACAAATGTTATTTGTTAATAACAGCCTATGCTGTGCTCGGCTGGTTCATAGATCAACGCCATAAAACGTATGCGTAATTCAACGTATGCACAGCGCCCTATTTTAAATGGGTCGGTGTGCAGTCCCACACACATGCATATGCACACACGCTAATACACACATGCATATACACACACACACACATAGACATGTACACACACATGCATACACACACACATATGCATATACACACACACACACATACACACACACAGAAATCGTACATGTACATTTAAAAACAAAGTGTAAGCCATGGAGCCAGATATAAAGAGAGAGAATATGCGATAGAGAGCGAGAGAGAGCGAGAGAGAGAGAGGCAGGGTTTAATCATGCAGGCACATGCAGAGGACTTCATTAGGCAGCCTGGGTTTGAGTTGATGATAATACTGAGGCGGGCCTTGAGGACTAGCAGCTTTATAATCACAAATAGGGCTGCCCCATTATGACTTATGCTAGCCAAGGTCCCTCTAATGGAAATATCCTGGTGAACGGCGCAAATGCAAATGCGCCTTCCTCCACGAGAGTCAGAGCTCCAGACAAAGCTCAAAAATACATATATATATATATACATATATATATATGTATACATCACATGTTACAATGAAAGCACTACACTTCATACATATTTATATTTCGTAATTTCACCGGCACAAGTACTTTTATGATCGATTATCAATTCATTATCTTGAAATGCCCGCCGAGTGCCAAAGGAAAATGTTTAAGATGCTACTTGTGTGTTTTGAAGATTAATAAAAAAAAATGTCACAGCTTGGATTGGTGAAAACATTTTAGAGAAATATTGAAGCAGCATAAATGGGAATTTGCTTTTTCTTCGTTTTCTATTTTGAGAGCACGTCACAGAACATCTGTATTGATAGATGGAAACACAAACCGCCCTTGTGCTATATGCTTTCAAACCTACATGACCCTGCAAATATTCGCCCCCTGGAGCCTGCTGTGATTGGCACCCTGGCACTGGAGTGTTACAGCTTAGACTCATGAAGAGGACAAACTAAGTCAACCTAATGCTAAAAGACGAACACCAATTGGCACACACTTGTGCTGGTTTTCTATGATGTGTGCCTCTCTATGGGTAATGGCCATCCATATTCAACTGCATATTTAACCAAAGCCATAAGAACTTCCACCTCAATTGTCTTTTAACATGTGAGTTGATGAGGGCAAGATAGCTTATTCAGGGGCAAAGCCGGAAGCTACGTTTACTATAAAAAATAGTAAGTATTAATTTGTGGTCATTGTAAACTGTAATAAACACAATGACCTTGACCATCATCAGTGACAATGGTCGAGGTCAGCAACAATTTTCATTAGTAATGTTAGTTAGGAGCCCTTTGCTCAGAAGTTGTAGTGTTTCTACAGAGGCCTAAGGGTAATGGAACTGACACACAGAAGCCTATGATGACCATTCCCACACCCATTCATCCATGCTACTCACATTAGGATAAATATGAGAAGCTATTAGCATGAATAAGGCAAGTAAAATGTCCTCTATGTCACTGGGAGATATCTTTATCAACCTAAATCTTGTACGCTGTATATATAAGACATCTG
>NC_136934.1:6852860-6902860 GCF_949987615.1 Pollachius pollachius | reverse complement strand
CGTCCACATCCCATATTCACAAGGGTCCTAGAATGAAAACAGCTCCATAATGGCCTTGCTCCCTGAAGGCCTGCTGCAGTACCCTCTGTGGCTGTCTCTTGCGGTTGTGGGCACGGCCAGACCCACTTCGTGTGATGCTCGCCTGCCTGGGGCATGGTTTAGGGTAACTGTGTAATCCCCCACCCACCCATCCCCTACACCCAGCACCTCTCAATCTACACACCCCTCATTTATTTTTGCGGCTTGTGCGGCTTGTCTCATCCCATCACTACCGCCCCCATCTCCCACCACCGGCCTGCGCACAAACACACACCTACGCCAACACACACCCCAGCTCTGCCTCTGGCATGCAGGGAGTTGGTAGGTTGAGTGTGTTGTTGTGGTGCTGTGTGGTTTGGCTGAGGTGGCCATGGAGCTGGTAAACCGACGGTGATGGCGCCCATGACCAGACTGCCGCTGCTCGCTGTGAAGCCAAACACGGGCGCGCCGACGAGGGGGGGCGTGGATGTGGGGGTTGGGGGAATACATGCGTGCATCTAAAGTGCCTGCCCCGACACGCTGTACATCCATATGCACAGGTATACTGTACACCGCGGCAGACCCTATATGTATGAGGGGAGGCGTGCTATGTGTTCAGGGAGGGGGAGGGGGGGGGGGGGGGGGGGGGGGGTCACTTGCTTCCTGGAGACGGGCTGGCAACGAGACGCGGAGACGTGGGCGGATAATTATCCGAAGGACGGCGTGTTAGCATGTGGCCACGAAGCGGCGTGATGAATAACCATCTCACAGAGAGCGCCGTCGGGGCATCAGGCCTTCTTCCTCGCAGTTGTTTGTGTGTGTGTGTGTCTGTGTGTGTGTCCGTGTGTGTGTGTGTGTTTCAGCGTGTGTGTATGCGTGTGTGTGAATGTGTGTTTGAATGTGTGCGAGTGTGTGTCAGTTTCTTGTGCATCTCTTTACAAATTGTAGCCTACCACACCTGATAAAAACAAAAAATGGGAGCGAGAACAAAAGCGCGGGCTTCCACGGGAGGTGCGTCTGCCCACCACCTTGGTGGCTTATGGTGTTACATTATCCCCCCCCCCCTACATACACACACACACACACACACACACACACACACACACACACGCTGCCTGTCTCATTTCCTCTCGGTAACAATCCATTAGCCAACGTCAAGCTCAAACATGCAGCCATTTAATTATATTCATTTCTCTGACAGCACGCCGGGGCGTACCACTCATCAGAGAGTCGGGTGGGGGGGGGCGAGGGGGGGGGTAAGGCGGGAAAACAGATAACGGGGAACTACTGCACACTTTCTTAAAAAGAGTGAGAGACTCTGCGTGCCAATTAGACAAGAGCAAACATCTGGCTAGTTACAGTAAATGTACAGTTAAAAGCCGCCGTCTATGCATTTGCGTCACACACATGCTAGGCTGTACGCCATGCCTAATTATGGAAGCCAACATACCGATATAATGGACTTGTTATCAACATGCACTTACACTGTAAAGTGCACATGCACACACACACAAACACACACACACACACACACACACGTTATAGTACGACATAGTATTGTATAGTAAGAATAGATATTAAATCAAAGTACATGTTCTGACACAATGTTACCATTGTTGTATGTGTTACCCTTTTCAGGGTTTTTTTTAGATTACAAATATTTTCTAACATTAAATGACTCATTGTATTTTGAAATTATACATTCAGAGAGATAACATGTTACCAGAACTTCAACAAATTTGCTTTCAGACACTAAAAGAAAATATATGACATACATAAAATGCCTCACCCAATACTGAATATTGAAAAAAAGCCCTCTTTAAACTTATATTTGTGTCCTAATATATAGACATTTATCCTCATAATAATAATAAAACAGAATAAAATTGCATACATAGCATCACTGATAAGGTAGCACTAGCCTCCGTTACTCAGCAAACGGCGAGCAATATAAACCTCAAACACGCCTCGCATTTCGTATGCGGCGGTAATCAAAAGGAATTAATGCATGCAAATGAAACGCGCAGTATGCATAACGGCCATCGACGGTAATATAATAATTGTCTCTCAGAGACGCATCTGCGCACATCACGCGGGGGAAAATGTGCACATGCTAATGTGCATGCGTGCATGTGTCTATGCCAGCGGACATTTTAGGTCTACCCTTCTCACACATTCTCACCACTGCCAAACGCCTTAAGATGGTGGCACCTTGAGGCAGAGAGAGACACTCGTACAGAAAGCCAACCAGACCCCTCCTTTCTCTCCCATTCCACCTAGCTCTACCTCGGGTCCTCATGACAACACGAGACGGACCCCACCTCCCCGTAACCCCAAGACCCTCTAATAAATATTTAATTCACCCCTCTCTAATAAGGATATTAGGCGACTGGCCCCCATCCCAGGCGTATATGCAGAGTCCTCTCTCATCAGATTTACATAAAAGGGCCAGATGCTAATGCATGCATAGCATCTACTGCTTATTATTCCATACGCGGCGTCACTGGCGCCCTAGACCAGCCCAACATGTCATTGCATTTAATTGCGAAAGCAAATGCCGTTTTCAATTGGTCGGCCGTATTCAAAACGCATCACGGCCTTGAAATAGCAAACATTACAAAGAGGGAATTGTCCGCATATTCTAATTGTAGGGCCAAGTATACTGTATTTATTTGCATTTCATGCCCCGTGTTACTACCCTTCCCCCCTTTTTTTGGTAGATAAAATAGTCATATTCATGAATTATGAAAACACAGAATCTGGATATTAGCGGCTAGGCTAGCTCGCACCGTGTTCCCCGTTGGATAATAAAGTATCTCTATGTCTATGCTTACGATACGTGCCGATTAATATATTTTATAAATCTACTGGACAATGTCCAGGCGACTTTGACAGTAGCATGTAAAGCTTACCAGTGTGTTGTTAGTAATTAACATTTAAAAAAAAGAATTATGCAGTGACACAAAATGTATTATTTACACGCTTTCATCTTCAGGAAGATTCAATGCTTATCTCAGATGCAATTATACTAATTTATTTATAGCGTGCACTATTTGCATAATCAAAAGCCAGCGGTGCACAGCTTGGATAAGCTAGCAGACAAGCTGAAGCCCGGACTTGCGTGTGTAAAAAATTGCATTTACACATAAAGATTTATTATTTTGAACAGTTCAATTTGAAGAATATTAGTATGTGGTTCTGGTGGTGGTGGGATCTTACTAGATTTATAGTTATTATAAGCCTAAATCATTATCACAACAAAGAAAATGCTTCTGAAAATGTGTAAACGCACAAATATACAATAGAAATACTGTAATTACGGACCCGATAGAGTACTTTCATTTCAATAAACTTTTTACTTCCCATTTTAGAGACTCCAAGGTCACTGTGAAATTGTAACATATCTATTACCATTTCTATTATAATTTCCCATTTATTGAGATGATTCGATTTGAGAAAGCTTATGAAAGCTTTGTTCGCGCCATAATAACCAGTCAAGGTAAAAGGTCATCATTTAAAATAAGTATCCACAATAGATATTTTTCTATAAATCCTTAAATCACAAAAACTTTAAGTGTCTTTGGAATCTTCTGACCTCCAGACATTTTACAGTTTTTTGTATTCAATTCTTATTTAATATATATACAAAGAAATATAAAAAGGCATTGGAATACTTCAAAAATTCACGTTATTTTTTATATTCTCAAAGCACCTGACTTTATTTTGTTTCTCTTATGATGGTATGCCAATGTCTGGCAAAAATCCATTGAACTGCTCCCATCAAAACGTCTGTCTTTACAAACACCACCATAACAGGCCAAGTTTGGCTGGACCGATGGGTCCATCCAACATGGCTGTCCTAGACGCCCTTGCAGCTAGCTGTAGGGGAGGGACGCGCTACGCTGGCCGAGCACAGCATGCCTGCTGGTCACCACAAGACGCTCAAGTGGCCATGCATGATGTTATTAAAAAGGGCCCGACCATGACATTCTTCCCTGGATTATATAGTCATGTTATGGCTGGCTGCTCTGTTTTAGTTCTCCTCTGGCTGCACTGCGTGTTAATGAGCAATGATCTTCATATTGTCACGATTGTGTGTGATCGTGTGTGTGTGTGTGTTTGTGTGTTTTTGCAAGAGAGGGTGGGAGGTTTATGGAGTGACAAGTATATGGATAATTGTTGTTGTATGTGTACTATCTTCAAACTAATCTATATAATTATGACTTATTATGGCTGGAGTTGAAAAAAAAGCTATGTGTATCAAACAAATCATCTCTCTCGCATGCCTTTTCACTCGACAAGGTCACCTGCCTGGAAATATAGTAGAACATTTAAGGCCAAAGATAAAACCACGCTAAGCCAAAGCCACAATGAGTGGGTGGCAACCTGGTCCTGTCTACACAACATGGTACAGACACACACACACACACACACACACACACACACACACACACACACACAAACACAGAGACTCACACACACACACACACACACACACGCACACACACACACACACACACACACACACACACACACACATATGCGTACACACTAGCCAATGCACCTAGCATGCATCAAAAACACATAGACACAAACATACAGACACAAATGCATGCACAAACACACACACACACTCACACACACACACAAACACACGTACACACACACAACACCAGGAACCTTTCCTGCTCTGGCAAGTGCTGATGCTGACATGCGCACGGTGAGCTCACATCCCGTTGCCGTGGCGACACCAACCAGAGGGGAAAAAACTTGATTGTGAGTGCGCATGTGTGCGCCTGTATCCGTGATTGTGACAGGCTTGAACAGGAGGGGGAGGAGGAGGAGGAGAGGAGGGAGGAAGGAGTAGAGAGAGAGGGCCTGAAGGAATTCATATTGTGCCTGTGGATTGTTAAGGGTTTGTGCCTCATACCTAGCCCAATCTGTGTCCTTTTCTAGGGGGCGATATCACATACAAAACGTGGCGACACGTTTTGTATGTACTGCCATGCACACATTGAATACAGCATGTCTGCTAAAACAACTGTTCTTGTGACGTAGAAAGAAAGCAAGTACCTCAGGCTTGATATATGTAACGTGTTCATTCAAATGTAGCAGGTCCTCAATTAAATAGCTGTCCTGCACATAAACACACACACACACACACACACACACATGCACCCACGCACGCACGCACACACACAGAAACACATGCTATTGTTCATCTCATTACAAACAGGAACCTGGAATAAACAGGATGCAATGCATACATCCCTGCACTTACGAATGTGTTTCTCTGCCATTAGGCAGCCATCAAAGAAGCAAACACACACACAAACACACACTCACATACACATGCACACAACGGCACTGCAACAGCACAACACTGCGTCTATTCTTCTCCAGGCAAACAGACAAAATAAAGTCCCCGCCAGCGACTACCAGCAGCTGGTATTGTTGAATTCTATTAGTAATGAAGAGCTAACTCAGACTATAGGGGTCATCCGCTCATCAATGGGTGGCGGCCGCCTAGGCTACTCCACATCCGTGAATGCACTGAATTCATTACCCCCAGTGCACAGATGGTGTCTGGCTGCCTGTCTCAGGTTCAAGTTCATGTTCAGGAGACAAGCAGACACACACACACACACACACACACACACACACACACACACACACACACACAGACGCAGACACAGAGAGAGACAAACACACAGTTGGAGAGAAACATGGAGCAAGCGAGACAGACGTTGTTGCGTGAGACATAGCTATTGTTCTCCCCCCCCCCCCCCCCCCCCCCCCTCACCGCTCATCAACATGATGTAGTGGTCCCGCTCGCCACTGCAGACATGGCGTGCGTTAAGTGTGGAGAGCACAGAGAGACACATACGCACCAGGGCAATAAAGTATCTCTCACCAGTGACACACGCTCACGCACACAGACACACACACACACACACACACACACACAAAGACACAAGCTATTACTGTGTTTGACCATGTCTTGCTAATCCATATAGAGATGCTAACCGCCTTGTGAGTGTCATTAACTAGTATGGGTATACCGCGGATGGATTAGAATGGCCCACTGATGGGAAACAGTATAGCCATAGTACACACTTTACCATTTGAACCAAGATGTGGTAAAGCCGATGTACATGTGTTTAACCACCTTTCCACTTTAAACAAGATGGAAATGAAAGGAATACACAATGACCTATACGATTCAGCAAAATCTATTTGCTAAATTCTGTGCACCTATGAATGTTACCAATGACTACAGCAACAACCAATGTCTAAAGAATGAATTTAAAATACCCTATAGGCCAATCCATGCTATAAAACCATACAACACCTGCCATCACAATAGTATTATTACAACATAAGGTATAAGCACAGAATATGAACATGACACTCTCGGCAAGTTGATGTAAAATATGCCGATAGCCCAATGAATATAAAACACTCTGCATAGTCGCCATGGATATGCTCCTCAACCAATCACGGGACAATGGCATATAGGAGAGCAAGAAAGAAAAAGACAGCTAAATATACAGAGCCCATTACGAGGAAGGGGTTTAGGAGAGCATGAATATATGAGACTTCAAGCATAGCATAAGATGCCGTTTTTTCTCTATGAAAATAGGGACATGTCAAATCAACGGCATAGTATACACACAGGGGGTCATTTGGCCTTGGATTTCAGTGAGAAACAAAACACAGCTAGGTGTCAAGACAGTCTAGTATGCTACCCAAGCAGCAGTAGTATTTTACTATTTGATATGAAATGAATCCTCAAGTATACGTTAAATTCAAAGGTAAATGCACTACACAACACCACTGTTTGTCCATTCACATACGAAATGGAGGAATACAAAAAATAAACATTTGATTGGTGGCTTTTGGGGACATAGTAAGTAAACATAGGGACCCTGTTAATGTAATGCATTCTTAACAAATGCATGTATGTTTTAGTCTCGCCGATAGGTCAGATTGCCTGCATAATAAATACATATGACTATATAACAGAGGAGGTTGGTTACAGTTCTAAAGTACGGGACTCTGCTCTCTTGCAGTCCAAAAAGAGATGTGTTGTGATTTTGATATAAACTGGGTGGGTTTCACTAGCATTTGATTTGACAGCCCATGAAAAGACCGTGGCCAATAGGTTTCACACTGTATAGCTCTAATGTAAAGAGCCAATAACAGATATGTCTTCTTGTTAATGTTCACTCTTTGCACCCTGGGGTACTCTGCACTCTCTGTATCTGAATAGCAAACTAGGGGAACAAATTGTTTCATGTAGAGGACAAACAGTAGGCTTTTTATTTGAACAATACAAATATATATCCTTATATTTTTCAATTTTTCTTATTTTTGTTTAGTCATTGTCGTAGTAAATAATTAATAAATAAATATAAATAATAGTTATGGCATTATTTTAAACTCTGTAGCCATAGTGACATTTCGCGTGGACCTCAGATTGGAGAACAATGATTCCTTTCATAAGGCTTGAGGACGAATTCAATCGCGTTAACAGGGGACAATGAGTCTTGGTTTAGCCAGAGCTTGGCCAAATTGTGTTCCAAGATTGTCTTATGTGCAGACGCACAATGACCTGTTATTGTAGGACATCTTTGTAGGGGTCGAATCGGAGACGCCAACGTGCTTTACATTGCGTAAGACGATGGTCATTTTAACAATCGCTACCGTGGATACATTTGATCCTATAGGCATTCGATTATTTTGCCACATTGTTTAAACCGCATCATCATAATCCCCTCCATTATAGCCAGAATTAAGCCTAGAAATTGTTTTTCTACATTTAAATAGTCTCAACTATGCTTGAGGAAGAATCTAAAAACGCAGATTATAGAATAGATTAATAAATACAAGTATTTACTAACAGAAATACCCTTGTGATAATGAGTTGAAGTACAAGCAAGATTCATAGAGCATGTCTCCAGACATCCCCCACATGACCCACTCGTGCAATGGGTAGAATAGGCAACCCCTGCTGTGGCTGTGGGGGCAGGCCCATACAATACCGAAAACATTAAACATTAACATTCAACTAAACCTATAAGCCACAGTTAACCGAGTAGAATGCAATGCAAATAAAATCGCTGTGAACCTCTTGCACGGTTAATGTAGGCTACGAATTGGAAGAAACGTGGAAGGTCTTTTGAATAGTGGATATTGTGGATACATGTGTTCTTAAAAACCCTGCAACGGTGGATCTCTAAAATATCATATGATTAAAAATGTGCCAAGGTCACGTTCATTGCTTTACGCTAGGAATCCTTAAGAATGTTTTTCATATAATTTCCAAAAACGTTCTCTAAAAAGTATTTCGTTGTAGGTAGTTTGAAAATGTTTTTTTTTTTTTTTTTACAGACTTTATCTGTGGTAAAATACAATAAACCATGAAAAACAAATTCATTTCACGGTCAAGTTCAGTACATGGGCTCAAGACGACGACCCCTATAGGACCGCCTAGACGCCCCTACAATATCTGCCTTCATTGGATATAATTGAACACACTCTTGTCCGTATCCCAGCATGCTCATCCAAGCGGGGACCAACAGCTGAACATCTCTTTCAAAAACTGCTAAATCCACACTTTTAAGATAATTACCACCACCCCTCCCCCCTTCCCCCTCCCAAACAAGACACAAATCCTCATCACTACGAGGCATTTGCATTAGCTATTCAAAACCGTTACTACTCCACGTTTGCGCTTCGCGTCGACCGGGTGGGAACCGTCGGCCCTTTTCTTTGGGGATGCAGATGAGTCTGGTGCACTTGACGTCTTTTCATGACCCCTGTCGCCCGACCCCCCCTACATCCCCCTCCTTCCCCCGCCCCCCGCCTCCTTCGGCGCTGTCTGTCATATTCGGCTCGAGCATGGCATTGCCACTTGCCCCCGAGCGTGGGAATGGGATCGTCCAGTCGTTCACATCTCCTGCACTGCGGTTAACGGAATCAATTAAGTAGGCCCGGCCCCCCACTCTCGGGCTGTCCCCCACTCTCTCCCGCTTCTGCCACCTCCCTCCCCTGCCTGCCGGCCCCCGTGGCCCCCACCGCTCCCCTCCTCTCCCCTGCATTTTTTTTGTCAGCTCTGTATGTCCTAATTATTACTGTTTGGGATGCCAGCGCCGTTTCCTAGACGAACTGGATCCTGGGGGTGTGTGTGTGTGTGTGTGTGTGTGTGTGTGTGTGTGTGTGTGTGTGTGTGTGTGTGTGTGTGTGTGTGTGCGTGTGTGTGTGTGCGTGTGTGTGTGCGCGCGCACGTGTGTGTGTGTGTGTGTGTGTGTGTGTGTGTGTGTGTGTGTGTGTGTGTGTGTGTGTGTGTGTGTTTCTGGACCCGTGCTGTGTGTGGTGCGTGTGTGTGAGTGTGTGTTTGTGTGTGTGGGAGGGGGTGGGTGGGGACACGTGCATGTCAACCTAATCGTAATACTTCTTACAATTGTAAAAGTGTGTTGTGCACTCATACGAAATACTAAGCGTCCATAATATACATGTTTAAATAGCACCCAATACACGTTGCAAGTTAACTATTGAAAGGTGCATCTATGTATTTTTTTCAAATGACCATTTCCAAATGAGAGCATAATAAAACAAAGTTTTTCAAAAACACTCATCAAATAATAAATAAAATCTTAAGTACACAAAAATACTAGTACTCCAGTAAAAATAAAGACTGAAGTTAATCACATGATAACATTCCTCCAAAGTTGGCGACGAGTCTGAAAGTAGTTTTTACTTTCGGTTATCTAGCTTTATGACGAGCAGAACACTCATACAGCTAGATAACCAAAGATAACAACCCACTTCCTATTCTTCAACAAGGCTTCCAGTCCACACTCTTCTTGTTTGTCCTGCTGCTTTCATTTCTTTCTGAAAATGCATTCAACATAAATATCCAGTGCCCTGGTCGTAGTCACACACAACATTGTATTCCTGGTGTTAAAGGCAATTCCTACCACAACGTCCCCCCTACAGTAAAACACCCGTTAAAAGCAGAAAACTCCTCTGAGAGACACATAATCCCGACGTTAATGTCCTAATCGGTGGACATGAAGCCACATTAGAGAGTTGAAATAAGTCTTGGAAACTCGCGGTAAGGTGCGGTCGTCCCTTTACGCGGGGCCCTAATTTGCAATGCAAATTAGCTTCGATCCCACAAAGGCTTCCGCCTATTAAATCTCGGTGGCGGTGGCGATGGATATCCCGCGAGGCCGGCGTAAGGAGATACGAAGAAACAGAAAAAATCCGGTGCTTGTAGAAAGAGTATGCAATAGCGAGAGCCAGGAATTATGGAGTCGAATGCTACGGATTACGAAAAAGGAGAGAGGGTTATTTTATGGCGAAAGAAAAATGTTGTCAAGTTTTGCGCCCCACATCCAGAAGGTGCTTAACAAGAGAGAGAGGAGGAAAAACGATGACTCTTGAGCCAAAGGTTCCGTTCTACTGGCTGCTTGCTGCCAACGATCTGGAAAGAATGAGAGAGGGTAATCTCCGAGGAAATAGGGTCTGGAGGAGTGGGGGTTGGACGGGCTTCCAAATGTGGCCAAAACGTGAACTAGCCACGGTGAGGTCAAAGGCCTCGGACCACGAGAAAAGTAATGACGATGATGTCATGAAAATTTGTAAATGCACGCTCCTATTCATGCACGAGCGAGCGACTGGCAAATCCCGATCCATTAAAGGGCGCACTGGAACAATCCCGCCTCGCAGCGAGGATCCTGCATGCGCGCGATTTCTTGCAGAGGAGAAGCAATGACCGCCACAGAAATGCAATAGACTAAAATCTCTATAGATTGAAGATGACCATTTTGGTTGAAAACTGCATTTATAGCAGAGATAACATAATGAGCAACGACAAAACTCAGCGAGGAGAGTGGGGCTGTACCGGAGCTGCTCTCAGCCTCTCCTCTCTGTCCAACGCCACATCTTATTCGCGTCTTTACGGTTCCATTCGTGTGCTTTGCAGAATAGTTGCCTCTTTCATTGAAGGAGGGCGTGCGTTTCTTTGAGAACTCGATATGGGTCGAAATATTACCAGCTCTGTTTTTCAATGTCGCATTCGATTCGACTACAGGGATAATCAGGTAGGCTATAGCGGTAGTGTCGCATCATGCTATACTGCCCCAGCGCTTCACCGTGTGTGTACGCGTGTGTGTGTGTGTGTTTGTCTGTGTATGTGTATGTGTATGTGTGTGTGTGTGTGTGTGTGTGCGTGCGTGCGTGCGTGTGTGTGCGTGCGTGTGTGTGTGTGTATATGTGTGTGTGTGTGTGTGTGTGTGTGTGTGTGTGTGTGTGTGTGTGTGTGTGTGACACACAGACTCACATTTCCAATGAAATAAAAGTTGAAAACCAACAGCTCGTCATGATCTAGGTCAACAGATTAAAGGTTTGAAACGGAGAAACCAGTATCTGTGACAGTATAGCATGTTGTGGATCAGTCGCCGGAGCTGGCAACTGTGTGCGTGTTACCCAATCATCTTAAACACCGTATATGCGCTATGTGAGACTTTCAATATGTTTACGGTACCAAACATGTTAACAAAAGATCATAGAAAATCAGGAATCCCCTCCACCTCTCTATATATCCTTCGCTCCCTCTCGTTCTCTCCAGCTCTCCATCTCTCTCTCTCTCTCTCTCTCTCTCTCTCTCTCTCTCTCTCTCTCTCTCTCTCTCTCTCTCTATCACAACACCACACACACACACACACACACACACACACACACACACACACACACACACACAGTGTTTGCAGTGACTCATTGGAACTGCTATAGGGACTGTGTGTGTGTGTGTGAGAGTGTGTGTGTGTTTGTGCGTGTGTGTGCGTGTGTGTGCATGCGAGCAAGCGAGGGGAAGAGAGAGAGAGAGCGAGCGAGTGAGAGAGAGAGAGAGAAAGATAGAGAGTGCCGCGCAGAGTAATTTGTTAAGAACATGCAACTATTAATCATTATGTTTAGTGAATTCCTCATTATTAGATAGCGTAACACCGTTTGGTTCCTCCAGTTGGTATAGGTGGATGATGGTGACGACGTAACTAAAAATCAAACGTTTTAAATAAGAATCGTAGGCCTACGATGAATACCACATCTATGGTATATCTGTTTCCAACCATTTGGCAAGCATTAACACATGTAGGCCCACATGTTTAAAGGTGACCTTATCCATCCTAACTTTATACTGCAACTAGGTTGAATAATACATTTACGCACACATTACGCACCCTGTTGAGGTGGGTCTAGTTCTACCCCACAGCTGAATTCGCTTCTCACATTGTCCTTCCTCTGATAGATGAGCAAATAAATATAAAACGCATACAAACAGCACACCTGTAACTTTCCGAGAAAGGATCAGTTTACCCTTTAAAATAAAGAAATTAAACACTACATTTTCCCAATAGACAAACTATCCAACCATATTTGAAGTTTGGTGATTCTGAATCATCGGCTAGATTAGGTTATGGGAATTGTAACAATTGGTTTTACATGACATGGATCACGGGCTGTTGTGTTCATCACAAATACTTTGTAAAAAGCAATAATACAAAATCATCATTCATTCATAGTGCGATGTCTTCGCAAAAACGATATTATAGGCCTGCTGTGAAGTTACGATTTGACTTCATCATCCTCAATTTGAACGATAAATCAACGTTCGTCCGGTGATGGGCGTTTAACTGGCGCATTATATTTTATAATGAATTAGAGCAAAATACATTTGAGCCAAGCTTTTTTTCTCCTCTGATTCTTCAATGTCCATACACTCACCCTAATTCAATTGCGGCAAATTATTTTATATCGCTTTTGATCCAGCAACCCCTTTTTAATAGGCATACTTTTTCCATAGATTAAACGTGATAAATAGGAATTTAGGTGATCAGGTTTGGGAGGCATGGTGTAAACAAAGCCGCGTCGACTCCAAAGTGAACTTCACTAATTGCCAACTTGTCACCAGAGGCGTTCTACCGTCCATGCAGTTGGATTAGGAATGATCCTACTATCGTTAGACCCACTAGAATATTGCGTGATGCCACCGGGTTAGGCCTACTGCCAATCTATTCATTTTTTGCTTACTGGTATAGGCCAGGCCTCGAGATTTGGGTTTGACGCTGTATTCCCTGTAATCTATTTCTGTAACGTGCGTCCCTGCATCCTTCATGGACCACACATCTATATTTAACGAAAACCTTATTGACGTGCATTTTACAAACGTTGCCACACATTAAATTGCATTTATCCATTTAACAAGTGATTACATTCAAACGTAGCGTATCATAATTGCCATAAAAGTTTAACTTACTTCCTGACGCCGCGTGAGACAAGCCTCCGCGTTCGGTCCTATCGATCAGAAATCGTCCCGTGCGGCTGGAGAGCGACGTTCCCCTCCGAAATATCCAGCCTTTTACGGCCATCACTTTAAAGTTGCCGCCAACATGTGAGTGGCCCTAAAGTTACGCGTGCTTCACTGGCTCTGTGCAAAAGGAGCCGCTGAGCATACTCCGAGCACACGACCGGCGAGGAGAAGACGAGGGCGGGAGGGGAGAGCCGCATATAGGAAGAGAGAACTTTCCCATAACGTCTACTACTACAGCACCAAAAAAAGAAAGTGCACCGTTTAGCTCGCAGAGTCTGGAAGAGTTTTTTCTCTCCCTTTCTTTTTTTCTCTCTCTCACCCAGTGGCGATGATGGACGAGGAGGGTGTGTGTGTGTGTGTGTGTGTGTGTGTTGGGGGGGGGGGGGGGGGGGGGGGGAGGAGGAGGAGGAGGAGGAGGATGTAAAGTCCATCCTTCTATGTGTGAGAGAGGACGTGCTCTGCAATTCAAACAAGTTCCCTCCGCTCTTTTGTTGGGCCGTGAACTGAGGAGGCATTGTTCGGGACTTGGCTCGGTCCCTCTGCCTTCCCCTGACCAGGTTACGAGGTGCATGCCGCGGCTGGGTTTCAGACCCGGGCTCCAGGTGTGTACTGCTTTAGCGCTCCCTGACCAACCGGGACATCTTTAACGTTTACAGAATAATACACTTATAACAATGGATTACAGATGCACCTAAAGCCTATTAAACAAGCTTTCACATGTACAGTGTGCTTTCGTTTTGTATGATCACCTTGTTCCAAATACAAAACAAATAACTACATTTCAGACATCTCTCTCTCTCTCTCTCTCTCTCTCTCTCTCTCTCTCTCTCTCTCTCTCTCTCTCTTTCCTTCCCTTCCTTTCTCCATCTCTCTGTCTCTGTCTCTCTCATTCCTATCTAAAGAGAGGGATGGTTCACACACACGCACGCACGCGCGCGCACACGCGCGCGCGCAAGCACGTGCAGTGCTCATAAAGAAAAGTTACCCTTCTCGTATGTAAGCTGAGTTTGTGACGTCATAAGTCCTATCATATTATATTATATAATATTTTTTAATATTATATTATAGAACCATGTGTTTGAAGAGGAACTTACGTAAAAAATACGTGAGTTCCTCTTACAATTACCCTATTGGCTAATTACAGGCGTGTCCATTAAGCACGACCGGATTCACGTTGTATTCTAACAACGGGGGCACGTTCAGTGACGTAGAC
Organism: Pollachius pollachius; assembly: GCF_949987615.1. Classification (NCBI taxonomy): domain Eukaryota; kingdom Metazoa; phylum Chordata; class Actinopteri; order Gadiformes; family Gadidae; genus Pollachius; species Pollachius pollachius. The sequence goes on along the minus strand of NC_136934.1, from coordinate 6,888,251 downwards.
AAGCAGAGCGGCTACGTGCGGCCATATTTAAATACATCAAGGCAATTAGCTCATCAAAATATGCAAATCTGGTTGATATAGTCCGCGTGGCCCAGTCGGATTAATTCCCCCCTCGGCAGCGCGTGGGTATTTGATAGTTGTTTTGAAAGACAGCAAAGGCTTGCATGATTCAACAACAAAACAAGATGCTCCAGACTCGAACGTTGAAAAGATGAAGAACAAGCAGAAGATCGAGAACAAGAAGAAGAAGTAGAAGAAAATGAAAAAGAAGAAGAAGGAGAAGAACGGCGACATGAAAAGATGGAACGGGAGCTTCGGAGCGGAAAATCGCCCATGCGTAATGAGACGAGCCGAACCGCCATTCCCAATGCTACGACGCTGTTGGCTCTGGTGTGTGCGTTATTTTTAAATATTGATCCATATTCATTGCATATGTATGTATCCTAGTCATATTTGCGTCGCTATGGTGATTTATATCATCCAACCTAGGTTTACGGTCTCAGTGACATATAGGCCTATGTATGCGATTTTAAATTTCACATTTACATTCATTTTCAATTTCCGAGTATGCATTTCACAAAAGCCGAAAGGTAAATATTATAGGCCTAAACATTCCAAACATCTACATATATGGCTTAGACTGCTGCTGAATACGTTATAGCCTTCTGCATGCATGAACAAAGAGGTCTGGTGGGCAAACAATAGAACGAATGGTTTGTTAGCATTGATGCATATTCTTTTGTTTTATAGGCGAGCCCAAATTTGATCACTTTGAATTAATCACGCGACATTTTGACGGCAATTAAAGGAATAAAGTATTCAGGCCAATTCGTTAGAAATGGAACGCAGCCCCTGATTAACAGTTGCGCTCAGTGTCTAATTGGTAACCTAGTTGGGCACGTGCACAGTGGTACGTAGGACACGCACGCAGGCATGTGCGCAGAGAGGCGATCCATTTCGGTCTTATCCAAACGGCAAGTCTAACCTGGATTTCTACAGGCATAACTGCAATTGTCTGACTCTTTCAAAATGGTCATCTACAGCACCGGATCTAACAACGTAAACGTCAAAAACTTAAAAAATAACATTAACTTACCCTTCATTCAAACAGCCACGTTTTTAGTCATGGATTTTGCGATTATCATTTTTGTTGGCGAGTGAAAATTAAAGTAAAATGTAAGATGCATGTGGGGAAGCAAACTTACGGTAGCGTCCAGACCAATCCGGGTGCTATGTAGAGGATGTCCTCCTCCTCCTGCTCATCATGTGAACTCTGCTCATGAACTGCTCACCCAACACAAGTGGTCGGATGGCTCTAATGCGTAAAGGTGTTTTTTTTAAGGAACATTGCTGCAGATTGCGAAGACATACTACACACTCGTGTCTTGGTCATTATCAGTTCAGATTTTTGCAAAACATTTCAAAGAGTGCGACGAGGAGTTAATAGTTAAACATCGTTTGATTCCAGCGTGCGCGCATTTGAATGTTGCAGACGAGTGACACACGTCGGCAGCGGCCTGTCACTGTATTGAGAGGCACGCAGATCACTCTTGACATTGCTTCACGTGGATGGGAGTGTTGTTTCATGATCAGGGACTCGCCTGGGGATCGATGTAAAATCTATATTTCAAGTCTCAAACTATAGTGACATCCCATGGCAAAGGCAATCTTAACCGTTCTGTTTTATAAGAGGAGTGAAAATATATTAATTTAAAATGATTCACTCTTTAAGGATTGTATTTTTCGTATGATTTAGGGGCTTTTCTAACAATTAATAATGTTATTATATCATTATTATACGATTTCTCCGAACATCAATGCATCATTTATCAATCATTTATTTTCAAAATGTGCATTTAATCGGTGTCAATTTAAGTCAATAGTTTTAACTATAATAAACAGTACTGAATGCTCCCAAACATGGTTTGGATAATTTGTAGTCTATTCCATGTTATTTGATAATATCTACAGCCTGTTAATTACAGCAGTAACAGTGAAACATTAGTGAGGCTTTGTTTAAAAGGGCGCTCAAAGCTTTCCAAATGTTGACGTTATATGATAGGCATTCAAAAGTATTGCTTCAGTTGCTACGCTGTATTGTCCACTGCTAGTTCTAATTTTACAAGTACAAGGCCTACTCTTAGGTACTACGACTTAATTATAATAATTAGTAGATATGCCATAGCCCAAACCCTATGCTTCTAACAAACAATAACAGCGGTGTTAGATAAATGCACACATAATTAAATATTCACATCTCTTGATTTATCTACATTTCTTCATTAAAATTTGATGCAGGTTGGTACTTTGACATTGACTATGAATGTGGGCGTGCAGAAAGTGTCCTTTAGGCCCATCGTAGCAGACCAATTAGAGTGCGTGTAGCGCCAAAGTGGGAGGGGCAGCGACCTGAGTAGATTTCAGGCTACTGCAGTCCATCAACGAAATAGGTGTAGAAATGCTTCCATCTAGTGGCCATTTGATAGAATGAACCTAATCGACACGGCCAGCGAGGCCAACGAAGTTGAAATGTATATGAATGATATGGGCCTACCTCCATCATCGTTGTCCCATTTAAAATGTTTGAATAACGTTTAAATATTATTTTTCTGCTTTTATTTCTCCAAAACACCTCACAGTTTTAGTTTCACTTATTGTGGGCTCATGCTGTAGGCCCCCTATGCGTCGATAAGGACTAAATGTATCAGGTAGGCCTATCTATGCTGCTGCCTCGTTTTAAACCACGTTGCCCTTCGAATAGCTTAGGATTCCCCACTTTTTCTGTAAATAGTTTTTGCCATGGTTTTAGAGATAGAATCTTTGAAAAGCCCTGAACCGTGTTCCCCTTTTCGTTTATCCGTTCTTAATCCATCGTTTATTTGACCGTCAGCATGTGATCTTCAGCCTGTTTGATCGTCAGTGTGACGTGACTTTAAGAGCAACCTATTTCGTCAATAGGCAATCAAGCGAGAGTTCAATCAGCTTGTTCTTCATTAGTCCTCGTTTCCATTGAGGCTGAGCGAAACACCCGCATGCACTACCGGATATAGGCCTATGCGTTTATTTCAACACAGCTTTACAATGGACAAATACATCTACAAATTCGCCTAATTAGGCCTAATGTGTTAATACCGCAGAGGGGTACCTGCCTGCCTGCAATTAGGAGGACGTTTCGAGGCTGTTGGAAATTTGTGGACGTTATTTTTAACCATCATGCAACATTTTGTCCAAACATTGATACACATTTATTTTAGTGTTTAATTTAACAATAATTTAAGAATCACGCGGATATTGAAACAGTCATAGTGGTCCCACAAGTCATTCAGGTTTAAGGCCGAAATGTGTTCATTTTTTCGGGAGTTTAAATAAAATCCAACGTGGTTCATATATATTTAAAAAAAAACATATTTTAAATGTATTCTCTCTTGATAAAGTAGATCTGCGTATTATCAAAAATCTGAAAGAGATTTTTGTCTAAACGAACATCTCTCAAAAATGGTTCCTGCGATTAACATCGTTGAATGAATAATGGATAAATAATAAAATACTATCACGTACAAAATACATGAAAAATATGAATCTAAATCGAATACAAATAATAATAAAAAATACAGTACGATTTTAAAATAACCCCCCAAAATAAACACGAATGATTGACTCCCTATACATAGGGGAACCGAATCGACTAAATCTAAACGAACCTAACATGGGATGAGACTATAAAAAAAACATGCAGGCCTACTTTCAATATCTCACTACGTGTAATATGTAATAGTCAAATATACGAGTTTTCAACGACCCTCTACTTGCCTTAAGTGTGTGGATTATTAATTGCAGTCTACAGGCTAATTACTGTGGCGTACTCAGGAATACCATTACCGAAAGGACATTTCTAACCTGAAATACCATGGAATAAAAAACAAACACCCATGCAATTAAGATCCATTAGGAATTGTTTACATTTTGTATTATACTTGATTGTCATTAACGTGAATCACATCTGTCGCTTGCTATGTATGACTTCCCAATTCCCCTGTAATCTGAGATAAGCTTTGCATTTAAATGTCAAATGTCTGCATTATGTATGCTTATGATGCATTGTCATTTTTGGATTTATTAAAGGTGGAAGGAACTGTGATACAAATGTTGTCGTTATTTCAATGCTTTGAATTTCCTACTCTCTAAATCTCAGCTATTTTTCATGTCATGGTATCAAAGGTTACCACATATTGTACATTTGGTTTTTAGAGCCTATTTATTATTCATATTAAATCATGTACATATAAAGAGCAGATCTTTCCTTAATTTTTCTTTCCATTTTTCTATCTGCTTTTCCACGTTGTTTTGAAGTGTACACTGAAGGTCAAACACAATGAAATCAGTCATATCAGGCTAACTGAAACCAGAACTTTACCGAAATGATTGCAAAGCACAAACAACGTTTGCCCTTGGGCAGAGGATACTTGTGATTAATTATATATGTTTATGCATAAAGAGAAAAGTTCCTTAAGAGTTAGGGATGGGGATAGTATGTAAAAAGCCTAATGTGGTGACAATGAAATCCAACTTATATAAAGGTGTATGTCTCCAGCCCCTGCTATGGTAACACTCTATCTCTAACCAATCCAAGATGTATACATATTTGATTAGGAAGTCCTTTATCATATTCCCTTTGTAATATCTATCAACACAATGGGCGCTGTGGTACCTGAATTTGGAGTCCATGCAGTGGTTTAATATCACATAGATATTAATGTGCAGTCCGCCCTTTTGCACTGACTTCATTAAATGTCATGTAGGTGGACCATTCTAAAGTCACTGTAAATTGCTACTTATGTTATTCTTTGATAAAGTGTCACCAGGGACAAGTTATTGACAAAGGAGGACATAAGAAAGATTTCCCTTTAAGAATATACGTTTGACGCACTGTGGCCAGTGACATCTGTTATCCTTTAAATATCACATTCATTTGGCATGTTGATATTATCATCATTACGTGCATGGCAGTGTGGTCTTATAAATAAAAGTGCACAATCCAATAAGCTTTTCAAATAATGTGGGCGATGAAAACAAGAAGGGAACCATGGACATGTAAACATTTCATCAAGTGACCATCAGGGAGAAACTGAATGTCCAAACCGTTGTACATTTGAGCAAATTCTTTTATTATTTTTTTGTTTCAATGCTTTGCAAATAACCATAAATGAATGTGAAAATAAAACTTGAGTTTACAACACAGAAAATGCCACTGGCTTTGGTTTCTCCACACATATGCTGCCTGAAATATCATGTATTTTTTTTTCTCAAACTTTAGTATTGAATTAAAAAAGAGAGAGAGAGAGAAAGAGATAGAGAGAGATAGAGGAAACACTGAGAGGCTCTGCCCCTGTTTCTGACTACACAGACTGTATACAGTAACGACATCGTGAACCTGCATGAAATATGCACATAGAAATTCCATAACACTCAAGTGACAGCAGATCGGGAGGCAGAGTTATGTGGCTAGTCTCGTTGTTTGAAAAAGAGCAAAATCAAAACAGCTATTTGTCTAAAATAAAACCACTGGGCTTCTCCCATACCAGCATGATTGTTTTTTTCTTCCTTCGGTATTTAGTTTTAAAATGTCAGTGACTTTCGGTAAAATGACATGGAACCCTGTTTCGAAAGATGGATTCTAAGGAGGTATTACATTGTCAGGGGTTTGTTTTTTGATCTCAAAGTTACGTTTTAGAGTCTGTGAAGTCTTGAACTCAAAATGGTTGCTGGAAAAATACATAAAAAAACAAAATAAACACCAGGTTATAAACGATCATTAACATAAGGCCCGACTTGCGGGCTTCAGTAAGGAGGGACTGAGGATCGATAATAATAATAACAATAATAATAATAATATTTGTCAATATGACAACCGTGTGTCAAGGTGTGACTTGTTTCCTCCTTAGCTCCAGTCTCCAAACATTTTTCCACTTCAAGGGTTTTTTTCATTTCCACGTGGACATGTGTCTTTCCTCATCTCCACAAAACACTGGCAATGGTTTCCAGCTGGCTTGACAAGGTCAGACTAATTAAAGACCTGAACAGCAGTGTCCAGAGCTAAACTCAAAACAAACCAGACGCTATGTGCATTGGCACATACAAAACTCCACTAAGAAAACAACAAAAACAAAATAAAAACAAAAAAAATCATTATTATATATATTTATATATTAGAAAGCTATACACAAGCATGTTAATTTCACAGATTTTTTTTTAAAGATTCTTAATATTACCGTTATTATATATAATTAGAAATACACGTTTAAAAACAAACCTCTACAAAGAGAAAACAGTTCAGCAAAGCATTGTATCTCAGTCTGTTATCATGGCTTAGGGTTTAAAAACCCATTCATTTTCCCCCATCATGTTGAACTATCCGTCTCCTATTAGCAAAGCTATCAAAAAACACATTCTGGCTTATAGAAACTACAAAAAGCCACAAAAATGCTTTGCATTGTATTCCTTCCATATGAAAATATAAGCAAGTGTATCGTACAATTTTTTTCAACTTTTTTTTTGTTTGTTTTGTTTTGTTTATTAATACTGAATAGTTAATAGAAGACCCAGAGTTTCCCCGGTTATACTTAATGTAGCTCTTAGATCAAAGGGTGGTCCTGGCGCCATTCGATTCTCTAAAACCGAGCAGTAGCTCCTCAAACTGGCTCCACACGCGTCTACCACTGGGTCCAATCTGTTTACCTGTACAATCCTTCAAATGTTGCATAATAGCTTTTCGTTTAGTGAGTAAATAAATTTTGTTAATGTCTGGCAACCTTTGACCCCCGGCCTTTCCTCCTCGCCCCCTGATGCTCTATTTACATAAATACGTTGAACCTGCAACATGACATCATCTAAGGTTAACACACATTTTTGCAAGGGAGAACGGCAGAGAATGTATATATATAGCAATGAAACTGACACTGTACACTGTCTGGTTGTCCAACTCAAGTGCTAAGGTGTTCTTTGCTCCAACACTCACACACACACACACACACACACACACACACACACACACACACACACACACACACGCACACTCATGTTTTTTTATCTTTTTCTTTTCTTCCTTTTTTGTCTAGTCACTGGTATATCGCTGAGGCAAATTGTATGTATTTTTTTTTTTACAAAACAGAGTACCTGGCTTTTTTTGTTTATTTGTTGATATGCATATATGTACACATACACACACAAACGTGTAAAGATATATGCATATGAAATCGTTTTTTTTCAACACAAAACACGATGTATGCATAGTTCCCCCCGATAAAACGATGCCCTGATCCAAACCTTTTTCCCTCCCTAACCCTGATTATATCGCCCCGCTTGTTTATATCATATGTTTAGCACACACACACTCAGCAAAAAAAATAAAATAAAATAACAAATAAAAGAATAAAATAAAAAACATTACTGATAGATTTCAGGAAATGGCTACTATTTTTGTCTTCCCTTTCGGCGGTAATGAGACAAAGAGGAGAGAGAGAGAGAGAGAGAGAGGGAGAGAGAGAGAGAGAGAGAGAGAGAGTGATAGAGAGAGAGAGAGAGAGAGAGGGAGGAGAGAGAGAGAGAGAGAGAGAGAGAGAGAGAGAGAGAGAGAGAGAGAGAGAGGGAGAGAGAGAGAGAGAGAGAGAGGGGGAGAGAGAGGGGGACACTGCAGTGGGGGTCCCAGGGGTGTTTGATTGACCGCTGAAATACGAGTAAAAGTAAGAGACGGTGGTGGTGGGGGGGGGGGTCTGGTGGGTGGGTGGTGAGTCTCTGGGAGTGTCTGGGTTTCTGCGTTTCTTTGGGGCTTCGGGGTCGACTCTGACAGAGGTGGGGGGCGGGGTGGTGAGGGGGTAGGTCTGGGGATAGGAGCGGGGAGGTTCTTCAGGGACCACGTGGGGACAGGGGGGGTATCCATCATGTGGCCCAGCCCTCCGACAGGCGCACGCGTTTGATGGAGGGGCTCTCGCGCTCGTCCATGTTGGGCCTCGCCAGCCCCAGAGGCGAGTGGAAGTCGTTGCGGTGGTCGTCCCGGTCGCTGCCCTCGTGGGAGCTGCTGCAGCTGCTCAGGCTGTCCACGGGGGAGCGGCCCGAGTCCTGGCGGGACGAGGGGAGGTTCTGCTGCTGGGGCGGCATGCCGCCGCCGTAGCCGCCCGTGCTGCTGGTGCGGTCCCTCGGAGGGGACACGGGCTCGGACTTGATGTGCAGGCTCTGGGCGGAGGGCAGCGACAGGTTGGAGCCCTGACACAAGTGGGAGCTAGCGCAGTTTCTGCAGGAGGGGAAACACATGAAGGGGGAGGGAACACAGGGCGATGGGGAGAGGGTTTGAGAGGAAGAAACTGGGATTTTGTAGACTGTTTCGTGGCGTATATGAACCGGCGCGCTGTTCTAGGCATGCACACGTGCATGCGCCGCGGACGCACGCCACGCATGCCCACTAGTTTACATTAAGATGTCGGGATCACCTGCAGAACATACAAGGGATAACACTTTACATTAAGGGGACATTACTGAATTAATTAACATTATTTACTGAGCCTTAGCATAGGGTTTAGGATTGGGGTTAGAGGTAGTGGGTGATAACGAATAAATGAATACCTTAGCCAACATGAACACCATTAGTCAAATGATTACTTGACCATTGGCTGACTTTTAATAAACTGTTAATGGGATTTACAGCTTTAACCGATGTCAATGAAGGGTTAATTATTGCACCCTTATCGTAGGGTGCTACCATTGCATGATGCGCTTCACATAGGACAAGAAGAGGTGTCTGGCAGTCAGGTGTGGACAGTACTCACCCTAGCTGGCCCAGGCTGGCTGAATGCTGCATGTTCTGGATGTGCTGCTGCTGCCAGCCACTCATGGAGCCCAGGTGAAGAGAGCTGCCACTGTTGAACCCAGACAGGGAGGACAGATCTGCACTATTCAGGGAATATTCTGTACAAACACACACGGGGGGGGGGGGGGGGGGGGAGAGAGAGAGAGAGAGAGAGAGAGAGAGAGAGAGAGAGAGAGAGAGAGTGTGTAAGTTAATGCTGTGTAAGTTAAAAACAAACTCAAACAAAAGCTTCCGAGTTGCAAAATATTCAATGTATCAAAGGGCATTTTATATCAACATGTTGCACTAGCACCCTCTAGTGTACGCTTTGGACTGCACTTGAATAAGACAAGGTTTCCCAGGCAACCTGTCTGTCTATCTGAATAGCTCAAATGGCAATGTCCATTTATGTTATCTTTTTTTTATATATATACAGCAATATTGTATATTAAATAACATTGTGAAATAGAAAAATATAGTATGTACATTAATTCTCAGCTTTGCTGAATACTAAATTCTATTTGGTCAATTACCACATTCTTGTTATGGACGTCAGTGCCAACCATAGAATCGAACAGATTTATTTTTCTTTCATTTTTAAATCAATACAATACACTTTTGTTGTTATGTTTTATATTAAATTATTGAGCTCTTAAGTCAGCAGTCGTTTTAGAAGCAGGAAAATGTACAGTCCTGTTGGGATTTATTCCACAATAATGATGGAATATAGAAAGGTACGAACAACAAAGCACCATAGTACTTAACGCTCTTACTACTTAGTAATAAACGCTCTTACACGTATAGAGTATAAATGACAGTTTCTTACCAGTACCATAGGAAGTAGAGATAGCAGATGGGTAACCTCCCATTCCTTGCCCCGGCAAGGTGGGTGTTGCTACGGATACGACTGGTGTGGCCAATGACTGGGCAGACTGGGAGTTGTTTATTCTCTGGTTCTGTGGAACGGAAGAAAACACAAAAGAAAGACGGAGAAAGGTGAGACGACGGGAGAGATAGTGTGTTTAAGATGTTTGCTAAGGAACATGCTAATGTAGTTCAACTTCATCTTTATGTTTTGTTTTTCTGTTTTCTCTTTTTGGTATTGTTCTCCTCCTCTGATGCTAAGGGAGAATTTTTTTTGCTGATGCCACCTCCTGAGGAAATTAATCGCTTGACATGGGCGAGGCAGATCCTTGCCAACCCTACCATTTCCCACCACTTCTGAGGGCCCCACCGTCGCTATAGTAACCTTGTCGGTCTCCACAGCAACGCACAGTAGCGACGGCAAGCAAGAGGCTCTTTATAGTGGCAGAGGCAGCGCTTTGGCAGGAGTAGGGGAGAAAAAAAAACACGGAGGTTTGATGCGATATGAAAGCGTATCTTTTGTTGCGTTTTATGTGTACCTTCTAAAGTATGCTGGAGTCGTGGCAGTGAGCCGTGTGACGCACACCAGACTCACGCACAAAGGAGACTCGCAGGGAGAAGGAGCATGGAGGAGGAGTCAAATATTTGTATGTGTGTGTGTGTGAGCACGGGGACCTGTGTGTGTGTGTGTGTGTGTCTGGGAGTGAATGTGTTGTGTGGAAAGGAGGCCATGTTGCACTTGCGCCGATCTACCACTAGGTGGCTCTATGGGTCCTCGCAAAGCACGTTTGGAGGTGAGCCTGCAGCGCCGAGCGAGAACCCTACACTGAAGGTTGAAGTGACTCAGGGGCAGCTCTTCCTGAGGGGAAAGTGTCCCTCTCGGCGGTAACTGGTGTATTCCAAAACAACCACTGGATCTAAATTAAATCTGATACACTCAAGGCAATCACCAGTGCTAGGGGCTTCATTAAGCCCTATTACGCTAGCGAAATACCAGCTTCACAAGTCTTTTATAAATTTATCTGGGGTTGGGGGTGGATTTGAAACCTGTTCAGGCTAATATTCTAACACGGGGGTTATGAGATTTGGTCTGACTTACCAATCGCAGATCAACATCCTCAGACTGAGGGCATTGAAAGGGGAGGGTGATGAATTCAATTAGTGAGCGATAATTCACAAGGAGGGGCAAAGCAGCGTGGCTCTAGAGACGGAGCTGCTGTGGGATTCGGTGGAGGAAGATCGAGGGAGAGCAGTGCTACTGTACTCGTGCCATTATAGAACATCCTCTTATGGAAAACCCCAGGTTAAACAGAATGAACACATCACAGGTCCACCTGAAGCTCAGCTGTGAGTATGTTCCAGAAAATGTGTAGCACAAATTGTGTTCCCTTACAAAGGCAATACGAAAAAAAATAACATACAGCAGATTACTAAGATTAATCCTTTAATTAAATACACATTTAATTAAAGGAGGCGGAAGCCTGGGAAGACATGGGAGAAGTAGACCATCGTGGAAAAACTATTCTATGGAGGTAGCTGGGCAGAGAGAGAGAGAGTCTGAGAGAGAGAGAGAGAGAGAGAGAGAGAGAGAGAGAGAGAGAGAGAGAGAGAGAGAAAGAGGGAGAGGGAGTTAGAGAGAGAGAGAGAGAGAGAGAGAGAGAGAGAGAGAGAGCGAGAGACAGAGAAAAAGAGGGAGAGGGAGTTAGAGAGAGAGAGAGAGAGAGAGAGAGAGAGGTCACGGGGGCGGACTCACGATGGACGGCATGTTGTTCTTGGCGCCAGGGGGGATGAGCACGCGGAGGTCCGGCTTGCGGTTGTTCATGCCCAGGTTCATGGGCGGGGGAGACTTGGCCTGCATGTTTTTGTTCATGCCACCTGGAGAGACCAGCAGACCGGGCGAGTTACGGTGGTTTCCGTAGCCGTTTCCTATGAGGGCGAAAGAGAGAGAGAGAGAGAGAGAGAGAGGGGAGAGAGAGAGAGAGAGAGAGAGAGAGAGAGAGAGAGAGAGAGAGAGAGGGAGAGGGGGGGGAAAGACACAATGTATTTGAATAAAGCATGGATGTTATATTTTCTTCCTCTCCCCATATCAAACACATTTTAACGGGGAAAACAAAAACGCAATCAAAACATGCACAAGTACAAGAAGTAATTTGCACCTTTACCGCGACTACACTCTCCTCTCTACTGTAATTTGTGTTCAGGGAGGGAACGCTGGCTGTCAGTGATGGCTAGCCTCTGTCCATTGTGTGGCCAGGGTTCATACATAGAGACGGGCGGAGCGCATACTTATAAACAGACCAAATAGTAGGCCCCGAACTCTCGCTCTCACTTGTTGTTCGGGCTTAGGAATGAAAGCGATATTCAATGAGAGAGAAGGAGATAGAGAGAGAGACAGTTAGAGACAGAGAGACAGAGAGAGAGAGAGAGAGAGAGAGAGAGAGAGAGAGAGAGAGAGAGAGAGAGAGAGAGAGAGAGAGAGAGAGAGAGGGAATGTCTCCCTCCACCTTCGTCAGTGTCGGTTAGGGCTAGATATACCCTTACGACAGCCAGCAAATCCTGTAAAAACATCTAATTATGGGTCGGGCCAACCGCGGAGGGATGGGACCCATCATTTGTCAATCAGAGCTAAACACATGTGTGGTTCCTCCAGACAAAGACCCTTTTTTTTGGGGTTGCCACCGGATCTGCAGTCCCCGTTGCTCTGGAGGGGCTGCGGAGTGAATGGCACCCATGAAAAAAATAAAAGACGACTAAAGCCAGTGGGGCAGCATCCTCCTCCTCGCATCATTAAAAAACACTGAGATGGCTGAAACCTCGCCACCCCCCCACCCCACCCCTCACACAAACACACACACACACACACATGCACGCGCGCACACACACTCACTACTTCCCCAACCTTTTCCCTGCGAAAAGGGGGTAGAACATAGGGCAGTGTGTGGACGCCGCCACTTGAAAGACGAGCGTGAATTATACGTTAGACATAAATGAATTTCCTAATCATATACTCCGGGGGAAAATGAGTCGCAGATGTCTTCCTGGGCAATTTCCCCCGCTGATCTTTGTTTAATTTGAGAGCGAGGTTTTGTGTTGTTTGGAAATGAAAAGTCTCGAAAGCTCAATTTGAACAATCTGAAGAGTAAACGGCCACGAGTGGAGGGAGAAAATGAGTGCGAGTGACAGGAAAAAAAAGGGAGGAAAACGGCGTGTATTACTGGTAGTGTGTGTGTGTGTGTGTGTGTGTGTGTGTGTGTGTGTGTGTGTGTGTGTGTGTGCGTGTTTATGTGCGCTCGTGCGATTGGTGTGTGCGTTTGTTTCTTAAGACGAATGTTAAACACTTTGAGTTTGTGCTAGATTCGGAGCCGAGGCTTTCATCCGTGCTTACATCGTTTTGCCTGTGCATGGCTGTATATCTTACATATAGGTGCTTTTTTCCTCCCCTGACGCTAAAGGGTTCACGAGACGCTGTATGGCTTATGAGTGCTTGTGCACAGGCCGCGGCATATGGATGCACATGTGTGTTTTGTATGAGCACTCGTTTCTGTATGAGCGAGAGTAGCACTCTGTGAGCGCTACTCTCACATTAGCAAAAAGAGGCAGCTGCCTCTTCAGTTTTCCCTCACTCTCAAGCTCATGGCTGGTCCTTTGTGAGATAGAGTGGGTGCATGTGGAGATAACTGAATGAGATCACAAACACAGGCACACATCGTACTGGCATTTTCACACACACACACACACACACACACATACACACACGAATGCAAACACACACACACACACACACACAGATACACTCACTCAAACACACACACGCACGCAAAGACAAACACACACGCACACAAAAACACACACAAACACCACCCACCCACACACACACACACACACACACACACACATACACACACACAAATGCAGCTTGATACATTTAACAAATTAGGCGAGAAGAAGCAGCTCAATGTTTCTACACAGATTATTGAAAAAGGGCGATAGAGAGAACAGGGAATATGCCTTTTGCTGTAGAACAGGCTTGTGTGTCTGCGGCCCCTGTGGAGTCGCTTACAGTCCAGTCAATTAGCCTCTTTATCACTATAATTAAGGCCTGCTTAGATGAGGCCCTAAAAAAAATCACAATGACCGATCACAAACTAATTTAAATAATAGAGCTATCACTACCACTACGTTTTCATCTGCTCTCTGTTTGCTTCCGTTCCACTCCTCTTCCTTCAGGTAACCTTTGCTACTCTCGCTCCTTCTTTGTCTCTCATCTTAAGCAAATATTTCAGAAAACAATAGCCGATCCAGAGATGCATGATTCAACTGTTTTTTTTTTCATTTTTCATTCTACTTCATTCTTCATTCTACTTCAAACAGCCAAACAGTTTTAGGGAAGTAGCAAAATGAACACGGGCCAGACAGACGGTTTGTGACACCACTGTATCACAAATCTCACCGATGCAGAAGGATCTCTGATCTGAGATTCAGATAAACGACCAATAACTATTTTTAAGGGCAGATGCTGCCGCGATTGAGGTAGGCCTTCTCTGGAGGCCCCCCCCGGATACAGCCAAACACCCCATAATGGTTCTGTCTGTCTTTTGTACGTCTGTCAGTCCTTCGCACACACACACACAAACACACACACACACACACACACACACAGAAACATAGCCATACACAGATGCACACCAATGCACCAACGTGCGGTGTGGTTAATCACACATAGATTTAACTGTTACTGAACGAATGTCCTCTTGTGGTCTAACAGGCACGTTCCATTCTATTCCCCATGCATGCACACTCTTCCGGTGCGGTTTCGCCAAATGTTGAATTTTGGTGCCACACTCCTGCTCTCAGCCTGTACAGTTGGTGCAGGCACTGACACACATCCCGTCCAAAACACACACATACACACACACACACACACACACACACACACACACACACACACACACACACACACACACACACACACACACACACATACACATACACACACTCACTAACATCCCACATTCACACACAAACACACACACACACGCACGCACGCACGCACACACACACACGCACGCACACACACACACACACACACACACACACACACACACACACACACACACATACACACACTCACACAAACGCACACACACACTCCACATGCCACACACACTTACACCTCATACACACTTACTAACACCTCATACACACACATGAACACCCCACACCCAAACCCACACACATACACCCACAAACACAGACACACACACAAGGTTGTGTGTTCATCTGTGTTTCACAAGAGGAGATGTAGCAATATTGGGACTTTTGAGGTCAGAGGTAGAGAATCTTTCGAAGGAAATAAACGATTTCTTAGATCTGCATGCTGGTGTCTCTCGCAGCGGAAAAAAAAAACGACTCACACCGTGTGGCATGCGTTTGACTGATGCAGGTGATTGTTCCCCGTGTTGACCTTTCGCAAAGTAATTGGCGTGCGACAAGGATAAGGAGTGGCAGGAGTTGTTGGTAAATTGCCTGGGTGAACCTAGCACTCATCAGAGGATATCTGACAGCTACATAATGGTACAAACAATTTAACAAGCTGGAGTCTGTGTCCAGCTCGCCTGACAAAGGCCCTCTGCTCCTCCTACTATCCCTCCCTCTCTCTCTGAAACATCCCTATCCTATCTAAAGGAATGGAGGCAGCAATGTCACACGCTGAGATGTGAAATGCGATAAGAGATTACACAAACACAAGCAGATTCCCAACACACACATTTGCGCGAGCCACATCAACGATTCCACAACAGAGCGACTGATTGCAGGTGGGATGAATTTGTCTTTGTGTGTCAATCAAAAATTCTCAATCGAGGCTGCTGACAATGATGCTTATGATGATCCTCAGGGGATTTTGCTTGCATGTACAAACAATAGAAAGAGGGGAGGAGGAAGGGGCTGTTGGTCATAAGCATCGACAGATGAACACGGAAAAAGCTTATCGGAAAAACAGGGTCGAGGGGGGAGGGGAATCTTAACGCTCTGTCTCTCTACGTGACCGCGGCTGGGCCGCCTCACCGTTAGTCACTACGGCAATCGCGTCATTAAAACGGCTGACCGACTTCACAGCCGCAAACCCCAGCGTCTGCGGACCCTGCTGTGTGGAGCCCGGCTGTAAACAGGCAACAACGTCTTCGCGCTCCCTCTCTCGCCTCTCCCTTTCCCCGCTCCCTGCCTGCACCGACCCATACAGGCGTGCACTCTTTCTCCTCCCAGATGGGGGGGGGGAGGCACTGAATGGAATCTTTTAGCGGCCACATGACTCGCTCTGCCCAGCGTGTTTTTTAACGGCTGCTGCCCCCCCCAGCCCTGATGAGCGATGCGAGTTTCCTCACAGAAGCACCTCTGTTCCTCTGCCACCGCGGCCCCGCACACAAAGGCCATGTTTGAAAGTGTGCTCCGCAGCACGCCACGGACACACAGCCACAACAAACGGCCCCCTGTGTGTGTCTATGTGTGTGCGTGCATGCGGGCGTACGTCTGTGTGTGTGTGTGTGTGTGTGTGTGTGTGGAGGCCAGACAGGCCAGACACAGGAACCCCGGCAGTGACCCCCCAGAGGGGGAACCCTTGGGGGGGGGGGGGGGGGGGGGGGGAGAGAGAGAGAAAGAGCTGCCCAGCTGTGACACACTGACCCCTCTCGGACCCCCCTTCCCCCCAACAACAGGGGGAGAGGGGGGTGGGGGGGGGAAGTCGTGCCGCAAAAACAAAAGCGCGTCCTCTGGCGACGGGCGTTCCTCGGATAGGCACGGGCGCACTCGGGATCGGGCACACATGTCGTTTGAGAACGTCGGCGCTTCGTAGCGTCACGGCGCATGGTGGGCCATCGAAAAAACACCGGATTTGATTCGCCGCCGCGGGACATGTGAGAGCCGTTATAGCCGGCATAAAGAGTTTATGTAGCATAACAACCTACCTCAAGGGTGTGGGGGGGGAGGGGGGGGGCTGTCACTTTCGCTTTACTTTCAGCACCCGGGAGGTAGTGGAAACAAACAGGGCGCGGGTGGGTGGGTGGGTGGGGCGGGGTCCCATTAATACGCCGTGTTTAGAAAGAAAACGCGCGTGGGTGTTTTTCGCATGTTTCGTTGAGCGTGTGTGTGTGTTTGTGTGTGTGTGTGTGTGTGTGTTGAGTGGGTGACGGGCGAGAGCAAAGCAAATGGAATTAGAGAGCAAGAATGAAAGTCAGGGATCACACGGTGTGTCTTCCGCCGAGCGCGGAAGACTTGTTGTCAGTTTATCCTCTCTGTAATGCGATTTCATTTATTTCCCCCCCCTACTTGTCCTACTGTTTAATGGCTGTGACCAGGCAGGATGTGTCACAGCACCAGCGCTGTGCAAACAGTCCCAGATGATTTCCAAGACCGCTAACATCAACACATCACGGGCAGAATCTCCATGTGGGTTAGGGTTACTATTAGTCATGCATTTTATGGTCCAGGGTGGGTGAGTAGGCACTGTGTATGTGTGTGTATGCGTGTCTGCGTGTGTGTGTGTGAGTCTGTGTGCATATGCCTCTGCAGGTGTGTATATCTGTGTGTGTGTGTGTGTGTGTGTGTGTGTGTGTGTGTGTGTGTGTGTGTGTGTGTGTGTGTGTGCCTCTGCAGGTGTGTCTGTGTGTGTGTATGGGTTATGTGTGTGTGTATAAGTGTGCGCGTGCACGCGTGTGTGCTCATGTGTGATAGTACACGGCTGTGTAAAAGGCAGAAGGCCTTCTTACCAGCACTGGTGCCTGCGCCAGTAGTGAGGTCAGCACCCATGAGGCCACCTGAAAGATGAAGGAGAGGGAAGAAAACGGAGAGAGAGAAAGGGAGAGAGAACCATTAGATGGTGAAGCTACCTCTTTTACACCCAAATTACATTCAGTACGGCCCCTCTCATTCTAGCCGGCCGCTCGCTGAACATGTTTTTATAGGAGTGAGTGTGTGTCTGTGTGTGTGTGTCTGTCTCTTCCTGTCTGTGTATGAGAGTGTGTGTGTGTGTGTGTCTTTGTGTGTGTCTGTGTCTGTGTCTGCGTATGAGTGTCTGAGTGTGTGCGTGTCTGTGTGTGTGTGCGTGAGAGTGCACATTTGTCCGGACATGTCCGTGTAAGTGAGTACGTGTGTCTTTGCACACATGATATAATTGCACTGGGCATAAAACACACGAAAAAAGCACATTGTTTGTTCTCCCTTAAAAAGCACAGTGTTCTAAGGGACCGGACACTAGCTGGTGAATACGTGGACGCGCCGTCCAAGAAAAACGCCACATTATTTTTTTCTCAAAGCCATAAGAGCAGGAGAAGAGTGGGAGGGCCCGGGGAGAAAATGTGCGGTTTGGTGTGGACATTGCCAACGCCAAAAACTCCCATTTAGTTTGTGCTGGCGCGGGCCGCATCCAGTTGTAATGACAGGGTAAGGGTGCGGGCAGCAGCCTAGAAACTGGAGGGACCGAATAACGCCCCTGGACAACAATAACAAACTGATGGGGCTCTTTTGCTTATGTCATTGGCTATTCCAGGCCTATTCATAGGTGCAGACACACTATGTATAGAGGCCTACACGGAACCTATCCGACCGCCGGACGGGTGATTCCTTTTTAAATCTCATGTACGTTCGTTGATGTCATTAAAACAGGAAATCACGGAATATGGGATTTTGGGCGGCTGACTCTTCACAAAAACCCCCACAAAAGAACAGAGATTCAAGTGTCAGATCGTATGTGATGAGCGGAGAGACGTGCACGTGGGTGTTTGCGTGCGTGCACGTGAGACCCCTATCTGCGTTACCTGCACTGGGGGGTCTGTGTGTGACACCCGGGGACATGCTGTTTCTCTGGAGGCCGTGGTGCGCCAGCGGCAAGAGGTTGTGGTTGCCTAGGGAACCGCCGGGATGGCTGTAGATGAGACTGTTCTGGTTGCTGACAGGGATGGACACAGGCATCTCGTAGTTGGACTGGGGCACGCCCTGCTGAATAGACAAGAGATGGAGAGAGAGAGGGAGATAGAGAGAGAGGGAGAGAAAGAGAGAGGGAGGGAGAGAGAGAGAGCGACAGAGAGAGGGAGAGATGGTGATAGAGAGGAGGAGGGGAAGAGAGAGAGAGAGCCTTGTGTTTAATTCAGACACTTTAGTAAGAGAATGAAACACGGCCACAACTGAAACTAAACGACACCAAACAGAAGGCAAGAGCCAAAGGGAATAGATGCACCACGGCCCAGAAGACCCAGTGGGATATGAGACTGAGGGAACACCAAGAACAGAGAGACAAAGGGCTGAACACAAACACATAAGTTCCCACTGAGATAAATGGTGGGGCGGACCACTTTAGAGAACAAAGACAAAGAGGACGAGGGTGCAACCGTTGAAGAACTGCGTTACAACGGACTAGGGACAATCCTCTAAATCGTATGATCCCGTGAGAACCTGAGGCCTGAACATTACGCCAATGAGAATACAAGCGTGGGCACTCACTTTGAAACCACATTACTGAAAGATGTCTTCCATTCCAAGTGGATGCCTTGACCTTCTAATACAATTTTCGTTTTAATGGCACGCCAAAGGTTGACCCGGGAAAGCAAACTTCCTTCGCTTATTTATGTATTTTTTAAATGCGAGGGGTTATATGTAATCCAGAAATACAGGGACCTACTTGGTTTATAACATTACAGAAATAAGAAAGCCATGGTTATCTGGGAGAAGGGCCAATGGCGTCCTGCTGTTTGCACGTCAACAGTTCAGTTAGTCCGGCAGCTGTACAAGCGGCTTTGTTACAAGGAAGGGGAGAGGGGGGGGGTACTGCATTTAGCATGGCTACGTATCGCCAAGCTAGCCATCAGTCAATACCCTCATCAGCGGCGGATTTAGCCAGGAGCACGGAGGCCTCTGTTGCCCCTGGCGTCTAGTTTGTCATGTTTATTGTGTCACTTGGCAGAGGGGCTTAACCTCAGGAGTGCCCTGGAAGTGGGAGATCCTGCCTGTTAGCTTAAGGAAGTAGAAAATAGAGAACTAAATGGTTGCCATGTGTCCCAGGGCCAATGGAGCTCGCTCATCAGTGGGAATATCGGTCCGCGCCAATAGGATAGGAGGTATCATTCCTGCCTGGTTTTCTTTCCTAATTCGCTGCCCTTGCTCTTACTGGGGGATCATATTTTATAGTGCAAAGGTGGCTCCTCTTTTGTCTTCAATAGAGGGTTCCAGTGGTTGCTTGCGCCGCAATGGGCTAAGCTAGGCAGGTTCGGCGTGTTCTTCAAATCTAAAGCAAAAAAAAACATTTTTTTAAATAATTTTTTTCATTCTCTGTTTTAGTTTCTTTGCAGTTCCTTTCACGCTCTGTGGTCTAGGGAGCTGTGTGGGGGGCTCATACGGAACACCCCATAAGAGTCATTTCACTGGTGCCATCCTTCCTGTTTTCAGCCCCCCCTTCAGTCCCCCCCTTTCCCCCCTCCCCCCGCCCTGCGTCCCAAGGCGCTGCCCAGGGCTTGGCAGCTAGCCGGACCACACGCTGAACTGCCACTTGTTGTGTGTTAAGGCCCCCCCAAACCCCCCCCTACACACACACACACACACACACCCGCTGTTTAAATTCCATCCCCCTCAGTGAGCCCCCCGTATCCCAACCTCATCCTTACCCCCCCCCCCCCCCCCCCCCCCCTTTGTCAAGACCACCTCGTCTCCTCTTCCCCCCCCGGCCCCACCCCGTCGCCTGAAACCACAGGGCCCCCCGTCACGCCACAGCCCCTCTCAGACACCACTGTTCTGTTCTCTGAGGGATCGCCTGCAGAATTATCTGGTTTCACCCCAGTGCGCCTGGGAGGCTAACCGATCCAATGTGGTGCTTTGGTGGGAGGGAGAGGGAGGCAACGTGAGCCCAGTCCACGTTTGATTCAGAGATGCATTCGTTTATGTGGTGGTGGCGGCGCCCCCCGGGCCTGTTCTGTTATGTTCTCCTGTTTAAAACGACTGTATATGCTGTGGACGCCAGCAGCTAGAAACCTGCTCCTAGCCCATCCGCTACAGACGACTTGAGTTTGAGACGGTACAATTAGACGTAGTCTTCATTAGCCTCATTATTTCACTGATGTAGGTTGAGGCGAGATAATGATTTTTCCCCTCGTTGTGTAATGTGCAGAAAAAAATGGGTTTTGCGTGCGTGCGTGCGTGTGTGTGTGGGTGGCTGTGTGTGTGTGTGTGTGTGTGTGTGTGTGTGTGTGTGTCTGCTGCCATTTCATCACCACAGCAGCTGTCCTTGTGTTGTTGCGGGTGATTGAGCTCTGTGTGTGGGTGCAGGAAAAGCAAAAGCACATGCAGACCACACCTCCCCTGAGAGCCAAGCAAGGCATTATGGGTAAGGGGGTTGAGGCTGGGATGCCAATGAGGTTAAAATGTCTCTTTGGTGGAAAGCACACAATCAAATTGAGCAAAAAAAAGAAACCCCAAAAATCAGCTGCTGATAAATCCTTGTCAAATGTGATGATTGTTGCTTGTCACAAATCGGGGCAAAATAAAAGGAACTGTTGTTTTTGTTAGAAGGGGACTGCTGCTTTATGTTTATAGCTATCGTTTGTTATGCTCAATGACATTCCAGTAAACTATTTCCCTAGCGGGTAAACAATGGCGGTTAGCAGGGTTAAGCTGAGTAGGTTATCGTTCACACTCCGCATCTTGTTAGCCTTCAGGAGACGGCGGCGCAGCACCCAAACTCCAGTACTTACGGGTATCTTATGCGTTTTAATCATTTGATCGAACTCCTCGTTTATCTGTTTGTATTTCTCCTCGGTTCGCGGCGTGAGCGTGAGCACGGTCTCGAGCTCCGGGCTCTCCCCGCCTTTGTTCTCCTTCTTGTTTAGCGCCTGCCAGGTCACCACCCAACACCCCCGGCACCCAGCAGAGACACAGGTTCCGGAAAATGGATGGGATGTGGTGGGGAGGAGGAGGAGGAGGAGGAGGAGGTATGGAAGGTAGGAACGTAGGAAATCAGGGAACACAGGTGTCCAGCACCACGACGGAAAGGAGACAGGTACCGGAAACACAAACACAAAACGAGACAAAGACAAAAAGGAAAAAAAGGGGAGAAAAAAAGGTGAGAGGAAGGCATGGAGATATCTGTAGATGTACTTACACACAATCTCTGTCTGTTGATCATCAGGTCTATATCCTCGTTTATTTTCCTGTACTTGTCTTCGGACTCGGGGCTGTGGCCGACAGAGTCGTCCGCATCGGGGTCTGGGCTGTCACAGCCATTTAGGCCCTTCTTTCTCAACGTCTGTGGACAAAGCAAGTTGCACAAAGCGCGGTTCAAGTACGGCATGCAGGCAAAGCTACCCCTGGAACACAGCTGGGGCTCGGCGATTAAGTGATGTGAGTGGTTGAACCTTTTAAAATTGGATTCTGACCAAGCGATTTTGTTCGACAATTTTTAAATAAACCGACCTTTGGCTGAAATAAAGCAACGCGGAGAGACAAAGAGCTTCAGAAATCTCAGCCTTACGTGCATACAGTACATACATCCATGCCAAACATAGGCGATAATGTTAATGTCTTCATGGTGTCGTTAATTTGTGAGGGGTTACATTCCTAACTACACCAACACATGGTGAAATGGGGACATCATTTGATTAGCTTTGTCAACAGACTGCAAGTAAACATGCAGATAAAAAAACAGGATGGCACAAGAATGGCTTTAATCATGTTCACTTATGAGGACAATACACACACACACACACACACACACACACACACACACACATACACACACACACATACGCACAAACACACACACACACACATACCCCACAAACACCTCTTTCAATTGAAGCGACACTGGTCCTCAAAAATACATTTTCCACTACATTTAAAAAAAATATATATATATGTGGGGCAGTGATATAGCACAGGAATATCAGTTTTTTAATAACATACTGTATAGGAGCATACAGGATGTTGAGCTCCTTGCAGCGTGTGTGCGTGTGTGACCGTGTGTTTGTGTGTTTTTAAAGAAGCAGTTTCTTGATTGGCCACCTGATGGCCACCTGCCCCTACTTGAGTGGCCAGACCGGAGAAGCCAGAGCGGGGCAGCCCAGCCCTCACTCTGCCTCTCCCACCAAGGGCACACACACACACACACACACACACACACACACACATGAAGAGAGAGAGAGAAAGAGAAAGAGAAAGAGAGAGAGAGAGAGAGAGAGAGAGAGAGAGAGAGAGAGAGAGAGAGAGAGAGAGAGAGAGAGAGAGAGAGAGAGAGAGAGAAAGCTATATGCCTCTCTGCCCTCTCTTCGGATGTTGCTGACAACAATAGGGATTGGGTTTTCAAAGCCCATAACTTTGTGTGAAAGCAAGGTGGCATGTTTGCAATAGTGAGCAGGGGTTGTACCGACGGGCGCGGCGCTAATTTGCATTGTACAGTGGGAGACAAAGGGAAGAGAGAAAAAAAACGAGAAACTAAGTACAGTAGCTGCGATCTCATCAAAATCCCCCCTCCCCCACTCCCCACACACACACCTCTCCTCCCACCCTTCCAGCCTTCTCTCTCTACCGCCTCCCTCTCGTTCTCCCTCTCTCTCTCTCTCTCTCTCTCTCTCTCTCTCGCTCTCTAGCTCTCGCTCTCACTCTCTCGCTCCTTGGCGGCTGGCTTTAATAAAAGGAGATTAGTCTACAGGAGGAATATCGCGGGTCTGCTCTTGTCTGCGCAGACGTCTCTTCACACGGCGCTCTCTCACTTTCATTTGAAGCTCCATATCAGACGGACATAATTAAATTTACTTTAGCACACCCTGTATTTGATGCTGATCAAGTGTGTGTGTGTGTGTGTGTGTGTGTGTGTGTGTGTGTGGGGGTGTGTGTGTGTGTGTGTGTGTGCAAATGTGTGTGTGTATTTGCGTCTGTGTGTGGGAGGGAGAGATGGATGCAAGGGGAATGAGTGTGTGTTTGTGTGCGTAAGTGTGTGTGTGTGTGTGTGTGTGTGTCTGTTTGTGTGTGCATGTGTGTCTGTGTGGGTGTGCGAGAGTGGGTGTGAAATGTGAAGAAGAAGAAAAAAAATAAAATAGAAGAGACGGAGAATGAGCCGTGGAAAAAACGGAGAGGAGACGTTGGAATAAGTTAATCTTAGTTAACTTCTTCTGCGTCCTCCGGTTTTATTTGTCTCTCTCTTGAAGCTCACGGACGAGATGAGAGGCGGCGGCGGCGGCGTCTCCATCACAACAACACGGAGAGGAGTGATCTGCCAGTTTAGAAAACAAACAGCAACCTCGCCGTCTCTCCTGTGTCAGCGCTACAAAGCGCCGCTCTCCGTGTGGTTTTAGTGAACTCCGAGGGTCTCGTTTGTGTGGTTTACGCGCAAAGATCCGTTTGATTCCTCGGGGCGTCTCGTGATGAGGCAGCCACTGTAAGGATGTCAACATCGACTGGCTCCCCTTCTCCTTTTTTCCTCTCGTGCTGGATCCTCACTTGCCCACCCCACTCAACTCCCCCCCCTCCACCCACTACCCATCCACCCATCCACCCCCGACCCATCCACCAAAGTTAGTGGAAGGCAGAGGACCCCGCGTATCAAAGCGTCTCTCACATCTCGCTGACAAGTCTTCCGGATATCGTACCAAACAAATCAACTGCAGAAATCACAGTGGAAAAAAAACAAAACAAAACCCTGGCTCTGACCTAAACCGTGTGGTGAGATATTGCACTATTGCCCCCGACGTGAAGCAAATACGTCAAAAGAACAAAGTGTGTAAAAGGTCTTGTGTGCTGTCTTCTTTGGCAAAGGCATGAAAAGTGTTCCTTTTTTTCCTCCTCATCTTTCTATTTCTTAGCTGTAGTTTCCTCTGGCCTTGCCTCCAATGCCAGAATCTATACCGAACCGACAAAAGCTGAAGATTCGGTCTCCACCAGTTCATCAGAGAACCCTGCGTCTAGTGAGAAACAACTCCGACAACAACAACAAGAAGACACAGAATAATAGTTCTGTTCAGGTGGTGAAAAAACAACAACAACAACAGCAGCAGCAGCACAGAGTGTGGTTGCACCTGGTGTGGGGAGAGGGTGTGATGCTGCCTGGGTTAAGGTGAGACCCATATGGGGTTACTGAGCTGGTGGTCCCTGAAGTGTGTGTGTGTTTAAGTAGGGGCGGGGTGTGGGGGGGGTGCTGAAAGAGCTGGAGGGAAGGAAGGTGGGAGGGAGGGAAGGGGGTGATGCTTAATGTTGCTGTTACGGAGCTACGGATGGAGGGGATATGGAATTGTGTCGGGGGGGGGGGGGGGTGGGGTTGTCTGGGTGTTGTTGGGGGTTGCTGGGAGCCGGGGGTGCGAGTGTTAGATGACTTTGGAGCATGTCCCCCCCCCTCCCCTAGGAGGAAGGGGGGGGGTGGGTGGCAGCCACAGCCAGGCTTGGCGGCTGCATGGAGCATGGAGAGGGGGGGTCGCCATGCGCCGGCACGATGTCACTCCTCTCAGATATGTCCACCTGTTTTAGCTTATCGCACCTGTTGCCAAACGCTGACCCGTGTGCACGGCAGCCAATCCGTTCCCTCGTGAGTGTTTCTGCGGCCTTAAAAGGTCCTCTGGCGCCTCTGGCGTCCCCCCCGCCCCCCCCCAACACCACTTTTACCTCGAAACACACACACACACACACACACACACACACAGCCATACATTCTGATTGACCCACCTGATATCTATGTTACTCTTCTGCCTTCATATCTGCTCTCTCTCAGACCACTATTTGTCGGGAATTAAATCTTTATCAAATATGCCAATGTCCATTTACTAAGGCCGTAAGTGTGAATCTTAAAATGAATGCTACTCAAAAAAGAAAATATGCTTACATATGGAGACATTTCCCCTTAAAAAATAGTGATAGAGTAAATCCAGAAATTGTATGCTTTTTTGTGCTTTTATATATTATAAGGAACGGGATTTTAAAGACGACAGCGGGGAGAGAGGAGAGAAGAGAACGAGGAGCAGAGCATAGCGGAGACGAGGAGTGAACAGCACAGAAGAGGAGAGACATTCGAGAGAGAGAGAGGGAAATCTGCAAGAACCGTGCACACGGTGTCTCTGCTCAGGCCCCTTCGGAGGCTTGCTCCTAATTAAACTCCTTCTTCATGACGGTCCCTCCTGACTTAACTTGTCATGGGGCCCCGTGTGAAGCCGGCACATTGTGTAGACACTGCGTCCTACATACTTCCACCGCCATCTCCTTGCCCGGCCTTCAGGACGGAACCAACACAGCTGGGTCCGGACTGGCCTGGCCCGGGGCGGGCTGTGGCTACTGGGTTGAGTAAAGCTGACCCGGGCCAGCTTAAGATGAATGTGCTTCTGGGAGCCGAGTGTGTTGAAAATGCACTTTAAATTGATAATCAAGACAATTTTTTTTTTAGCATAGAGGCACATAAATGTGACCTCTTTAAAGCCCAAAAGAAGAGGAAAGGTGCTTGAGTAAGGATTCTGGGCAGGCCTGTAGGGGGTCTGCTAGGGACAGCTGGAGCCTAACGCAAGCCACGATATAAGGGTCTCCTCCGGTCTGCGTTCACACACCCGGACCACCCCTCTCTTTCTCTCCGCCACGCCCCTCCTCTTTCTGTCTCCCTTATCTTTTTTGGTCTGCTGCTAAAACTGTCTGTATGTGTCAGCCTTCTCTGTCGCTTTCTCTTTCCCTCGCTCTCTCTCCCGCTCTGCCTCCATCGTTCCCTCTCCCCCCCTCTTTCTCTACTCAGAAGAGTGCAATGCTTTGGCTACGTAGCGTCTCTTTATTTTCAGGCGGTGATCGTCATTAGCTGCTGTGAGGACACACTCCTTTTTAGTGTCTATGGCAACGGTTAACAGATCAGACACTTATTGTTGCTTGATACAATGCCTGGCAGTATAATCGTGAAGGAAAAACAAAACAACTAAATTATCATAAACCGTATTCAAAGAGTAAGTGAGTAGATAATTGGTGAATTGTACCCTGAGGATGTCCTGTGTTGGACTTGGAGGCCTGGAGCAAGTAAAACAGACAGTCGGTAATTACACGTATGCTGTTGCTTTTTAAACAATCACGGGTCTTACAGTCTTTCAGGCAGGTTTATTGAGAGCAGAACATTAAACGAGACTATTAAACGAGAATATCAGGCTGATATCCGTCAGACACAGAGGTATGGCTCCTCAAGGTCCCTGACGTCAGGCTGTGTGTAGGGTTTGGCACCGTGTGAACACGTCTCCAGGGTGGATTCAGGGTAATTCTCAAAGACTGGTTCAGCACCCCAAAGGACAATTCAAAGGGGATTAAAACAGGGGCTCAAAATCATTTGACTGAAAATGTAATTTCATGCTATGGGCAACAACATTTAAATCACCCCATTAGGGTCGCTGAAATGCGACTGCTGAATACTGTGCATTCAGAGGATGACCTGAAGACTTAGGTTTAACTGGATCAACCTTGAAAAAATCTGGCTGGGGTTTCGATTTATATCCTACATTATGGTGGTGTAAAAGGTACACATTGGGGGTTTAAAGGGGCTTTGTAGGTTTGATAAAGGATGATAGAGGATCGCCTTGCATTTACAGAGTTCCAAACTGTATAAAAACTGTGAACATGTCACCAGTGCAGTTTGGCCATGGGACAGCTTGGTTCTCTTGGAATGAGAAATGACCCTATTTATCAGAAAACATATACAGATGGTAGTGGTCATCCAATGTATCCCCTTTGGATCAACAGCCCTGGCAGTGTCACAAGGCAAGTATATTCAGCTTGCAGTCATGTTTTACCGTGCCTTACTGTCTCCATCCAATCCCTCCAGTCTCACCATTCTCGCATTTACTCTTGCTCTTTCTGTCTCTGTCTTCTCTGTCTATTTTGCCTGTCTGTCCAACTCCCCCCCCCCCCCCCCCCCCCTCTCTCTCTCTCTCTCTCTCTCTCTCCCTCTCTCTATCTCTCTCTCACTCTCTCTCTCTGCTTTCCAGGGTGGAGGGAACATCAGAGGGATCAGGCTGGCTCAGCTCATTGGAAGCAGATGGCAGACCAAAGGCAAGGAAGGCCACAGTTTCATGAAGCATGGCCTGAACATGCCAGCACCATGTCGAGGGGCATGCCCGTGGATGCCGGCTAGGTGCTGTGTTAGTGCGTGTGTTTGTGTGTGTGCATGTGCATGTGCACGAGAGCCTATTTGGACAGATGGGGGGGGGGGGGGGGGGGGGGAAGTGGGATTGATTTGTAGGTTAGCGATTTTCGGGGGGCTTAAGTCCCCCAATCAAAGCCCCCCGGTGGTTCTTTCAGTCATCATCATCATCATCATCATCATCATCATCATCATCATCATCATCGACGTCGCCTTTGACTCTCCCTAAACGGGTTGAGGTAACATTTCAAAAGCGGCCCCGCAGCAGAGTTGAAGCGCTGGCTGTGGATGTGCTGTCGCGGTGGCCGCCGCGGCGCAGACCCCCTGTTCCCCGCTGCACTATAATCAGGAATCAAAAGCTAATGGCTAGCATCCGTCATCCCGCTGCAAGCCTACTCACATGTTCAGTAGCAGAAAAAAAAACACACTATCCGACGGGGTAATCACTAGCTGTCTAGGGATTACTCTGGACTGCACTACACACTACAAAGGACACACTAAAAAACACGAAAACAGAAAGAGAGAGAGATGGAAGAAGGAATAACGAATAGCGACCAAGAGTGACACGGGATTTAGACTGCAAGTGGGGTCGCTCTGCACACCTCGACGTTGCCGTTGCGTGCGTGCGCTACATTCTTTCCACCTTTCTCTTGCACCACCGACAATTTCATGGCAGGGACAGTGTTGGTGGTGGTGGTAGAGGTGGGGCCCGGGGTAGGGCCGAGCTCACAGAGAGGCAGGCTGAGTTCGCCAGCAAACACCATGCTACCAGATGGGCCAGTGTTCCCCATATGGAGGAGACACACACCGAGCACATGTCAGAGTCCAACGCTGTTTGCTACAGCAGCATCTGAGAGGCGAGGAACAAAGTGGTCATTCAGAGTAGTAGTCGCTACGCTGTATAATTACACGGACAGACACGGCAAGACACAATGCCAGCTCAGTGAAAACGGGATAAAGAGAGTGCTTATGCCGGAGTCCTTAACCTACCATCCCGCTCTTCCCTTCTATACCCTACAGTTACATAATTCGTCTCCATTAACGTTGCGTAAATAGGGGCGCTATTGTGTTTTTTTTTCTTCCCCTCCAAGCGATCAAATGAAATAAAATGAATCGCGGATCCAAAAGAGTTGCCGTAGAAAAGGCTTGCTTATGGTTTTTCCATTGGAGCAATTTGAGTAATGACACAGCTCTAATTGTAGTAATTGCGATGTATAATGAGCGCAACCTCGACCAACAAGTAAACCCTTTAACGTTCACGCTCTGAATAATCGTAATAGGCATGAAGTCTGGGGACATGTTTTATGATGGTGCTGGGTCAACTTTGACTCTGCCCTCCTCTTTGTGACCCCCCCCCCCCCCCCCCCCTCCCTCACCCGACATCCCCACCCCACCAATCATCCCACTACGTCAGTTATCGTCTTTTGTCCGCGTGTCTCTTATCGTGTCGCTCCACAACAGGAAAGCGGGCCCGAGGGAAGCCCACAATAACAATGACCAGCCGGGTGACCTCTATATCGTGACCTTGAGTTTCCACAGCCTGCTCACACAGCCACCGCAGGAGGGGAGTGGTGGTGGGTTGTTGGGGTGGGGTTCTTTGGCTGGCTGGCTGGCCTAGCCCAGACCAAGGGGGTGGGTTGGAGGGGTGGGCGGTGGAGGAAGCTCCAGGCATGGCCAAGGGAATGCCATCTATAAAAATAGATGTTCATTATTCCGAATTTTCCACAAATAGTTTCAAAGAACAGGGCATCATTTCATCTTAATGACTGGCGTGGATTGTTTGGGGCTGCGTAGTGGAAAAGCCTGGGTCTTCGGCAGCGTATAGCCTCTCAGAAGTGGCCTGCCTCTGCACACCACCGCACCACACGGACAACATATTGGCATGTATTTCAGATGGGCTATTTTTAAAGCTGCCACTTTTTGGTTGATGCTTTTTGAAATACCTCAGACTTCCGCTTCACCATACTGACCTTAAAAAGCACTTTGACGCCATTCCAAACACAATATATTAGTTAGTCCTTCTAAGGTTCTGTCTTTTCTAGGTAGTGTCAAGTGAGGGTACCGTAGTGTACCTTCCTGTCATCCGCTTCCAGGCAGCTTAGTCTTATAAGTAAAACATGTTTTAGGATTTAATTGTTACCTCATTAGCAAACAAATTAATAACATTTGCAAGAACAAATGCGCTTCAGATCATTTTGCATATCTTATTTCTTAAGATGTCATCACAGCTTCTTGAGTCGTTAAAAGGTTTGAAAGGCGCAGACACACACACACTGTGTTTGGTAAAATAACAACATGAAAAAAAACAAGCACAAAATGAATGAAAGCCTAAACTAATGGAGTTCTTTATCCGACGAGATCAAATGTTTATGAGCACAACTGGATCTCAGATCCATGGTCATGTGCATGAGCTTGCCAAGGGCGATGCTTCATGGTCGATTATCGGAGCAGGAGGAAGGCCGAACGAAAGGGCCCGGGTGCCGCCACCGCTGTGCTTACACACTTCATCATCAAAAACAGCCCCCACTGTACAGCACAAAGAAGAGGAGGGAGCTGAGAGCGCGTGCAAGAGCACAAGAGAGAGAGAAACCGAGAGAGGAAAAAAAGAGCGAGAGAAAGAGAGAGAGAGGAAACTTTGTGTGTGAGAGAGAGAGAGAGAGAGAGTCCACGCCTGTTCTATTCTGTTCTTTTTTCCCTCTCCTGGCAAAGACTGTCGTCCAAACCAGGCGCTATATTTAGCATTACCGCACACTATTTTTAGACCACTACCCGTTTCTGAAGCATTTATTAGGGAGAAGAATACCAAAAAAAGAATGAGAGAAACACTAAATGTGTGGGCGAGTGGGAGGTAGTGGGCTATTGAGGGGAGGCGGTGGGCTTGCTGGGGTGTGTATGTGTGTGTGTGCGTGTGTGTGTATGTGTGTGAAGGGGGGGGGGGGGGGTAATTTGGGGGGGGTAATTTTCGTTGCCCGTCTCGCTACTTTTACTGCGTGGTGAACTCAACAGATGTTCCAGATTGCACTGAAGTGGTAAGGGCACGCAGACCAAAGGGGAAAATATTTAGCGAGGAAACAAAAACTTCTCTCGCCCCATCTATTTATGTTCGGCTCCAATATCCTTTTCATTTGCACATTTTTAATTTGCATGAAACCACCGGTGTTGCTTGTAATGTTTGACTGGTCCAAACAGAGAGGGCCACGGGGGGAAAGAGATGGCGGGCGATTTGGAGACAGTAGTAATGAATGGACTTTCATTACTGACACTAGAAATTTGTTCATCAGTGTCATAAATATATTAGACTAATAGTTTATATATATATATTTATACATACATAGTGACACGGGGTAGTTTTACTTGACTTAATATATATATATATAAAAAAAATAGGAATTTCCTAAATTGTATGTACAATAACCTCCTGTGAAATGAATATGCTGCATGTTTTAAAATGTACTTGTGTCATTCAGCCATAATATTATGAACTGTAAATGAGCCAAAATAGTTATTGGGGGGAAGATGACGATGATGGTCTTTTATATTGCATGTTAATGTCTAAATATCACCAAACTTAATATATGCGCAACTTATAATACCCTAGGTAGAAGAAATAAAACAACAAAGAAATACTGGAATGTGTCGTGCTATACAGTAGTTTTCCTGTGTATAGACATTATCGTTTTTGTACATATTTTATGCTGTAAGGTAGTCTGTGTCGCAGGGTTAATTTATCTACTTTGTTAAGTAGTTTAATCTATAAACTCAACAAGGAACACCTGCCACAGAGTCAAGCCAAACCAGTAAACACTGTTGTATTTTGATAACTGAGATCCAACTCTACACACACGCACACACACACGCACACACCCACACGCACACAGAAGTGTGACGGTTAAATTGATAGAGGCTTTTAGGCTTGAGTCATTATATAGTGTTTGAGTGCCATGAGAAGAAGTCATTCAGTGAGCAGATCAACAGAGAAAACCGCCTGAGGCTAATGTTCTCTCCACTGTTTGGAAACCAAATAAGTACATAGAATAGCACACATGCTTGGAAATATTTTCACAAGATTGGGGCTGAACATGAACACACTGGCACTTCAGAGACGAGGGGGAGAGATCACATGTTGGGTGAATCGGCCAGCGTGTTATGTGGAGGAATAGAACAAAAAACAAGGCTGTACCAAGGAGCCAGTCGATTAAATGGAGTCAAACGGTACTGGAGTACACACCACCTTGAATTGTATGGGAAATATGCATGCTGTGTGCGGCGGGGTGTTAATTTTACTCTGCTTCAAAAAAAAATTAAACCTTGTTCAGGACAGACAGGAAGGAACGCAACATTAGTCCATTCCTCTTGTTATTTCTCCCAGGAATTTTCTTCTCTCCCCTCCTTAGGCTACTTCAGCTCTCTCTCTCTCTCTCTCTCTTTCTCGCTCTCTGTCTGTACCTCTAGCTCTCTCTCCCTCCTCGCGCACAGCAGAGTGTCGCTAGGCTAAAGTCACACCTGTGCTTCTCACACATCTCGGCACACGGGTGAAACATGCGCAGGGTGAGCCATGGTGAGGGAGCTTTGCTGAATCTCATTAGCCAAGCGGGTAGTCATTAACAGAATGACCTTTGGAAATAATTACCAGCCTCCCTCCCCCCTTCCCTCCCTCCCTCTCACCCTCTCTCCCTCTCTCTCTGTACTCATCAGTCGCACTGTCCCTTCTCTTTCCCCGCTCCCTCAGTGAGAACTTCCTCCTTAGGTGTCAAGAGGGAGGGGGGGGGGGGATTGCGGTCGGGGTAGGTGGTGGGAGAGAGAGAGAGAGAGGGAGGAGGGACGGCAGACCCCTGCTGTTTAAGATTACCGTGATGAGCTGAACTTTCAGATTAGGGTTAATCTGCTGGAAACGAGAATGGCCACGGGCCTCTCTGCCGCCAGGTAGTGCAAACAGGCGGGCGGGCGGGCAAGCAGGCAGGCAGGCAGGCAGGCAGTCAGGAGGGCATGCGGGCCCCCTCGCTGCTCGGCATCATGTTGCCATGTGCCACTCCATGTGACTCCCGAGCCAATGGCTCTTTGCTGAGGTCACGGCAAGGCCACGGGCTCTGAGAGGCTGGGAAAGTGCTCACAAGCATGGGATGCCCATAGTTATGCACTGCATAACTATATTACTGTAGAGAACGCTAGACCTGTTAAGAGGGTAATACATGGGCGCGCACGCACGCACGCACACACACACACACACACACACACACACACACACACACACACACACACACTCACTCCTGGGCAGCTCCCTGCTTCTTTCCACCCAGGTATAAGCTCTCCATCGCGGCTCGCTCACCAAGCCCCTCCAGTTGTAGCGGAGTTCTTTGTTTTAACAGGGGTGTGTGTGTGTGTGTGTGTGTGTGTTTGTGTGGTGGGGTTGTGTGTGTGGGGGGGAGGGGGGGGGGAACAAACACATTGTTAAAAGGGGATTTTGGCTCAGCACGGCACATCGCTGAATTGTGCTGCTCAATACCGACGAGGGCCAGCCAACACCACTTAGGATTTTGGCTTGATTAACAATCACAGGAAAGCGAGGCAAAAAAACAAAAAAGAGATAGTCTTTCATGTTCTATCGCAATTAACAAGCCCACCCCCCCTGTCCCACCCCCTGTACTGGCGCGGGAGCCCTCCCGTGGAAGGGGGGAAAATGGGGGAAAAGCGAGAAAGAGAGAGGTAGGTAGATCCATTCTCTTGTCGTTTCCCGGCACCGCTCTTGTGTGCCTCTCCCTTAATGCTGCTCACATGTCCAGGAAACGGCCCTGGCAGACAGGGAGTATAGGAAATCTATCTGCGTGTTGGAGCGATTCATCTGGAGCCCGCCGCCCGGTGGGTGTGCTGGGGAGCCTGCCAGCGGGGTCGGCTGACTGGGCGACTAAGTACGCATAAAAAGACACGTCCGTCCGTTTCAGGCGATTGTCGTTTCAATTTTCTTTTGCTTTTATGAAGCGACTGCGACGATGAGCTCGGAACTGCTAAAACAATTAGCGGGAACCCGAGGGCTTCCGTCTCTCCTGTTTGTTCTAAAGGTCGAAGCCGATACGAATAGCGGTGTTCGTCAGGGTCTCTGAGGACGGACAACCCACCCGACGGTAGCGTATCGCTCGTCAGGTCGTAAACTTTGTTTCTCTTTGGGTGCGTGCTTTATGCTGGGGCAGAGGTTAGCTAGGCTGTTCTCGGATTCAGCTTCAGCCGAGATGGTTTTTAGGTGAGTCACCGTGACCCTCTGTCGATCCCCCCGTCTCTCTTTATCTTAACATACAGTCTCCATCCATGTACACTCACCGATCATGGCAATAATCTTGAGAGAGGTGCTAAAAGGAAAATCGAAGTAATAGAGAAGAAGAGAGACATGAAGTGTTAAGAGGAAGAGAGATAGAGAGAGAGAGAGAGAGAGAGAGAGAGAGAGAGAGAGAGAGAGAGAGAGAGACAGGGAGAGAGAGAGAGAGAGAGAGGGAGAGAGCGCAGGCAAGAGAGAGAGAGGAAGGGGAGAGAGAAAAAGAAAGCCCTCCAGCCTCTTGTAAACATGCTGTAGCTGGAGAGGCCGTGCAGTCCTCTCTGTGCCACTCTCTCAACAACGCTAATTATCAACCAAAGACATGCTAATTACATAGAGCTTTATTGCTAATGTAGCAGGCCTCTATGCCAGCCGCCCACTCGCTGAGCTCTGCTCCGCTCCCCTACTTCTGCCTCTCCTCCCACTACACCTTCAGGCATCGCAGCAGCGTGCAGGGAGAGAGAGAGAGAGAGAGAGAGAGAGAGAGAGAGAGAGAGAGAATAAGAGAGAAGAAAAAACATACATATTGAGGAGCGAAGATGAGAGAGTGAGAGAAAGTGATGTTGAGAGAATAATGGAGTTCATCTTACAAAAAAGTAAGACGCTCAATTTCACGTATTTTGTTATTTTTTTCAACCGTATTTTCGGGACAAACCAGAAGCAGGGCTGGATTTGTTTTCCTTTCAAACCCCATGTACTATTAGGTATCACATATTATTGAGTTGCCTTCTTCTGTTTTCTCTTCCCTGGGGTATACGGCCTTTGCTGCCACCCACGTATCCAGCCCTTCCTCTCATGCTCCTGCCCTCCTCCTCCTCCTCCTCCTCCTCCTCCTCCTCCCCATCTCTACAGGAAGTCCGCTTTGTTCCTGCCATCCTTAACCATCCCCCCCTCCGTCTCCCCTCTGTCTCCCCCCCTCCTCTCTCCACCTCCTCCTCCTCCTGGCTCACCAACCCGCCCACGTTACCGGCACCTGTGACGTAGTTTCATCAGAACACGCGCGCCCGCCAAACACACACACACACACACACACAGACACACACACACACACACACACACACGCACACGCACACCTAACCCTTCCCCCAGCCAACTGCCCACGCTAACCGTGCTAGTGTCAGCCCTGAGACCAATCCTGTTAGCGCGACGCAGCTGGGGGTGGGGTGGTGGGTTGGGGGGTTAGGGTAGGGGGGTGGGCTTAAGGCCGCTGCGGATCGATTCCGATACGCAAGCCGCTTGCAGAAAACAGCAGGGGGGGGGGTGATG
>NC_136934.1:6832860-6847860 GCF_949987615.1 Pollachius pollachius | reverse complement strand
TATAATTGTAATTATTCAATATTTTTTCTCAAGCAAAGCCTAAGGCAATTGAACAATTTGCTTGGTCACTGAGGCCAGTGACAATCCATTCGTATTAATGACGATTCAAGGTTAAGTGGAACTTTTAGAGCACCTCTGCCATCCTGTGTGTTACTTTTCACTTTATTGTTAAAAAACAAAACCAAAAAACAACAACCTTAACAGTGCTTCAGTGTGAAACCACCAGTGAGTTGTTTTTAACAATAAATGAGTAAGCAGAGTGTGAAACCTATCGAAGGAAAACTCACACGTACACACACAAACATGTACACACACACACACACACACACACACACACACACACACACACACACACACACACACACACACACACGTATATGGTTTGTTGTTACACATTTTGGAATTGTTTGCAATGAAAAATAAATCCTATTATAATAGTAGATGTAATGGGTGTAGGATAAACATACTTATGTAGAAAACACACACTCTCTACTCTGCCACAATATTTCATGTACACTGCTCAGGACA
Source organism: Pollachius pollachius (assembly GCF_949987615.1). Classification (NCBI taxonomy): domain Eukaryota; kingdom Metazoa; phylum Chordata; class Actinopteri; order Gadiformes; family Gadidae; genus Pollachius; species Pollachius pollachius. Next base: position 6,847,332 of record NC_136934.1, on the reverse strand, counting down.
AGTCAAAAGGGCGGGAAAAAGAGAAGGTTGATTAGCTGATTCTCTTCTACATGAGGGTGAAGGTTTCAGGGGGAGGGGAGGGGAGGGAGGGGGGAGAGGACCGGGGGTGGATGAACAGGAAGCACATTTGAATGCATTTCCTCTCATAACAGGAAGAGGCCAGTGGCTTCCCCTTCACAATGGCTTCGCTTCTGCTTCCCACCTCCTGCTTGCCTGGACTTCCCTGGGGTGAAGAGGAGGAGGGGGCGGAGCCAGGGCAAAGACACAGGCCCCAAGGGGCTGCTGGGTAGCCAACTCAACATGACAGTACTACACACACCTTTCGGCAACACACACACACAAGCATGGACACACGCAGGCACTCACACACGCGCACACAGACACGCACGTACACACACATCCATTTGGCTGGCTACTGAGCAGCACAAAATGTCTTGAGAGTCCAACACTTATCCCATTGTCAGAAGTCCAGGCAGGAAGAGATGGGCTTACGCAAAAGGAATAAGTAGGGGAGCAACAGGACCTGAGCCTGAACCCCGGCTTGCCGCGGAAGAAGCTGCTAAGAGGGGGCATTACAACAAAAGAGGCTTTGTCCCACCTCTAATATATGCTATGTTCTGCTCTCTCCCTCTCTCTCTCTCCCTGTCTCCCTCTCTCTCTCTCTCTCTCCCTGTCTCCCTCTCTCTCTCTCTCTCTTCCTCCCTACCTCTCTCTTATTTTCTGTCTTGTGCTCTCTCTACCTCTCTCTCCCTCTCTCTCCCTCTCCCCCCCTCTCTCTCTCTCTCCCACTCTCTCCCGCTCTCTCCCTCTCCCTCTCTCTCTCTGGATGTCAGTGTCCACTCAAAGCACACAGCAGGCGCCCGTGAAGGCTTCATTCTGCTGCTACATTTATACTCTGCTATGATGAAGTCGACTTGCGTGAGGCACAATATGGCCAACGTCATCATGGATGTCTTGCTCGCTCCTCTCTCATTACATTCCCTAACAGTGTTTCTTAAAGCCGTACGTCATCATTCTCTCGATTTGTTTGCTCCTCCCTGATAACTCCTGATTCGCCCATGCGCCGTGCCGCCGATAGTAGCGTTCACGCTCGCTTCGACGTTCCTGTTTATGCCAAACAACCGCAGGCAGCGTTGAAAGTGATATATATCTACCGGCGGAAAAAGGATGTGGGTGTGTGTCCGAGCCCGGGCTCGAACTAGTGACCCGCAGTGACAGAAATAACTTTGTTGTTTTCATTCGTCCGAGGTGGATGGTCATGGATCGTGGCACTTGTGATCTAATTCCAACACTGTGGATTGGAATAATAAAACAAAATAGGTGTATAAATATCCTTTATGCATCCCTTTTTTTTTTTAAGTGACCGATATATACATCGTCTGCGGTGGGGGGAGCTAGGCGGAGACGATTGTGATGAACTAAAGTAAACTGATGATTTGGAGAAAGGCAGAGGGAGTGGGAGGCGTAAGGTACATGTTAATGAGGAGAGAGGGGAGCGCAGCTCCGAGGCGAAGGCCAGGTTTGGAATTGAGCGTTAAGGAGGTGAGAGCTTTGTGAGCCCTTTTTTCAGGTGAGGTCTCCCAGGGGTTGCACACACACACACACAGCGAGTTGCTGCTCACAGTGGTAGAAGAAACGAGGAGTGAATGGGGGTGGGTAGGGGGATCAGACGAGGGGCTGCCGGGGTGACAAACCACCCTGTAGGCCTCATTATTTTCCAGCTGTTAATTTCGCGTGCACGCTTTCTCACCCGCGATGCTGTTGATTAAGGGAGTTATGCTTTGTCAAAGAGGCGAAAAAGAAGATCCCTTGTTTAAGATGTAATTCCTCTGCTGATCCGCGTAGGGAAAAAACAAACAAAACAACGGTTTACGTTTTTGAAGAGGTGATATTTGTCTAGTATCAGTTAACAGTAATAGTTTCTAATAATAGTACCTTCTGGTCAATTAGTGTGAGCGTGTGTGTGCGCATTCGCATTCGTGGTGTGTGTGGGGGAATGTATGTGTCTGTGTGTGTCTGCGTGAGTGTGTGCGTGTCAATAAGTGGTTGTCTGTGTGTGTGTGTTCATGTGTGTGCGTCTGTGGGTATGTGTGTACGAGCGCATGGTTGTGGACACGTGTGTGTGTGTGTGCTTTTGTGTGTGTGTGTTTGTGTGTGTGTGTGTGTGTGTGTTTGTGTGTGTGTGTGTGTGTGTGTGTGTGTGTGTGTGTGTGTGTGTGTGTTCACGTCCCGTTTGCGGGGACAGGGGGGAGTACTGTTGTTCTACTTCCTGTGACTGATGACCTCATCCATGTTTGACCTTTAGCCCTGCTAAAGCCCCCCCCCCCCCAACCCCCGGGCACGCCCACATCCATCCTTGCCTCACAGGGCTCTCTTACTCTCACATGCGCACACACACACACACAAATAAAAAACACATGCACTCAGTCACCGTAAATTAAGCCCAGAGTGTACTGGCTGGAGAGGTAACTCTCATTAGAGTCAATTGCAGCAAATTAGTTGGACCCAAAAGAGGGCAGACTCCAGAGAGATAGAACTGTGTGTGTGTGTGTGTGTGTGTGTGTGTGTGTGTGTGTGTGTGTGTGTGTGTGTGTGTAGGTGGGTGTGTGTGTGTTTTTGTTTATTTACGTATTTGTGTATGTTGCGTAAACAGGATGCTAAATGAAGCATTTTTAGTGTACGTGTCTATAGGAGTCTATAATCTCTTCAGTGCAGTCAGTCAGTGGGGTTGGATGAGTGTGTGTGTGTGTGTGTGTTCGTGTGTGTGTGTGTGTGTGTGTGTGCTTGTTTTTATGTTTATGTGCTTGTATGTGTACGGGTGTCCATTTGTATGTGTGTGTGTGTGTGTGTGTGTGTGTGTGTGTGTGTGTGTGTGTGTGTGTGCGTGTGTGTGTACGGGCATGCATGTGTCTTTGTGTTTGTGTGTGTGCGGGTGTGTGTGTGTGTCCTTGTGTGTGCGTGCATGTGTACGAACGTACGCACGTGTGTGTGTGTGTGTGTGTGTGTGTGTGTGTGTGTGTGTGTGTGTGTGTGTGTGTGTGTGTGTGTGTGTGTGTCTGTGTGTGTGTGTGTGTGCGTGTGTGTGTGTGTGCCCAGGCTTGGGGGGGAAGAGAGCCTGTGCTCTGTCTGTAACCCATGAGTTTATGGCACAGGGGGCTCTTTCATGTGCCTGGGGCTGGGAGAGGGTCTGAGTGGTCAGGAGGACTGGAGCCAGGGCCCAGACACTGCCGTCCACTGTCCGGAGCTCTGGGCAGCCAGTCAACGCCGGGGAGGCCTGGCCCTTCTGCCCTTGGTCCGGGGAAGTGTTTCGGGGCTCGGGGGCGGCCGGCCCAAGTGGCCGCCCAGAGAGAGCCCCGGCCCTGTGCCCGCCCTGGGCCTTCAGCGCCACTGAGGGAACGCACGGGCAACGCCGGCGGGCTCGGTGGGTGGCGGGGCGGCGTTGACAGCAACACCCCCGCCCCGCCCCCACCCCCCCCAGAAAAAGAAATGATATGAATAAAATATGTGATTAGTTCGAAATTATAAAAACATCGAAAAAAAAATCGGGGTAGAGAAATCTCAGAAATTAATGAGCTTCTTTAAAAATGCTTCAAAGAGCCAAGTGTGATGAATTTGAGGAATGTTGCGTGAAACTATGTGAAGTATGCAAGGGCAAAGGTAATGCCACCCAGACTTGTGTGCTGTTTATTTGGCTTTGGCAGCGGGTGAATTCTCAAGAGGAAGTGAGAATAGGCAAATCCAGAGTTTGTCGATTTGCAAAAAAGAAAAAAGGTTTCGCTGTAGTGCGGGGGTGTCTCTGTCTTGTGAGGATTAGCTCTGCGGGGGATATTATGTCATTTGTTTAGCTCTTGTATGGCAATAAAGACCATGTGCTCTGCGGAGCATGTGATTGGACTTCTCCACTCGTGACCGGTGATATCATATCAGTAACAGAGGCATCAATTATTCAATGGAAAACACCAACAAAAACACAAAAACACAAAGATCAGGTTTGCGTTGAATACTGGATTTCAGAAAACATAACAAAACAAAAGCGATAAAAAAAACAACTATCTCTCTGTCTCTCTCTCCCTCTCTCTGTCTCCCTCCTCTGCCTCCTCTCCTTTTGCTCCAGCTTTTTCCCCTCTGTCCTCTCCTTTTCTTTCACCCCTCCTCACCCCACACCCCCACCGTCTCCTCTCCTTCTTTCTCAGCTTGGAAGTTAAAGCCCGGATGTCTCAGGCATTGATTCCCTTCAGGTGTCCTTCCTGTCCCCCCCACCTCCCCCCCTCCTCCCCCTCTCTCACCCCCCCTCCCCCAGCCCCGAGGAGCCGGAGTGCCTGGGGCAGGCGGCGGGTGGCGTATGAGGTGGGACGTGTGTGAGAGTGGGGGTTTGAGATAACGGCAGGGGAGGAAGTGTGGGCACTGGTGCAAAGTGATAGCCCTGCTCCTCGTCTCAAACTCGATGACCTCCGCCTCCTCCTCGTCTGCCTCTTTGTCCTCACCCGTCCCCAGCCCTCCCTTCTGTCCTTGTCTGTCTCTCTGTCCGCCTGCCGCTTCCGTCTGCCTGTGTGCCTTCCTGTCGGCCTGTCTGTCTGTCTCCCTCCCTGCATGTGTCCGCCCGTCTGTCAGCCTCTAAATGGAGCCCTGGTGTACGGGGACGGCTCACAGGCGCTAGGTGCAGACTCAGGTCGCGGTCGCTCGCGCCGCTCTGTCCGTCAAGCTCCCTTCTCACTTTCCCCCCTTCCTCGCCAACGACATCTGTGACTCCTGCGGTAACCTCTCGCACGGAAGGTGAGTTCACTATGTCGCGCGGATGGAGCGAGGTGTCGATGTCGCGTTAGTCTCCCCTGGTTTCTCCCTCTCTCTCTCGCTCTCGCTCTCGCTCTCGCTCTCGCTCTCGCTCTCTCTCTCTCTCTCTCTCTCTCTCTCGCTCTCTCTCTCTCTCTCTCTCTCTCTCTCTCTCTGTCCATCTCTCCTCTGCTCTGTCTATGATCACCGCTGTCTCGTCTCGGTCTCATCACACTGAACCTTCCTCATTCTCGATTCCTGTGCGGAATTTCCTGGCTGACGTAACTGTGTTTGAAGGGCCAGTCTAGTCGGAGGCCAGTCCAGGGAGCGCTTGAAGAACGCCTCCCAGGCGGTGTCGGCCATTTGCTTCCGTGAACCTCATTGAGCGTACTTAAAATGGCCACACAGGAATACTGCCTATCGTGCATAGACTAGTAGGTACGTAGGTGTACAACCCTAATGTGGAGAAGGAGTGTATCGACGAACCACATTTTTTTATGTGTGTCTGTCTGTGTGTGTGTGTATGCCCGCGTACACGTGCGTGTGTGTGTGTGTATGGATCTGCATCTGTGTATGTCTGTGTCTGTGTCTATGTGTGTGTGCGCTGTGTGAGTGTGTGTGGCTGGATGTCTATGCATGTGTTTGTTTGTGCGCCTGCGTGTGCACGAGTATTTGTACATTTTTCAGTGTGTATTTGTGTGTGTGTGCGTGAGTCTGTTTTGCCTGCGTGTGTGTCTGTGTGTATGCATGTGTGTGTGTGTGTGTGTGTGTGTGTGTGTGTGTGTGTGTGTGTGTGTGTGTGTGTGTGTGTGTGTGTGTGTGTGTGTGTGTGTAAGTGCGTGAGTACCTGCGTGTGTGTGTGTGTGTGTGCCTGTGCGCGCACATGTGTGTGGGTGTGTGTGCGTGCACATGTGGATCTGACCTATAGGAACCAGGGGGCAGCTATCCAGCGTATGGATCCAATTGGTCTGCCAGGAAGCTGCAAGAGTGTCAGTGGTCACTTGTGCCGCAGGAACTGATTGATTGTGGGCCTTGGGGGCAGTGAGAGACGTCTGTCTCTATCTATTTCCTGCCTCAGACAATGGTGTCTGCCCGGGCCCTGTTGTCCATCAATTATCATATAGACTCTCTCAAAGCCCGGACACAACAGCACTTGTTTTACTGGTTTCCACCTACCATCTCTCGCAGGACAGATTTATATTTGATTTGTTAATATTCCTTTGATGAATCGTCAGACCCACTCCATGATGATGGTGGCTAGACGGGCTACTGCTGCTGGACATGAAACACCATTTAGCCTGGGAGGCGCCACTGAGATCCTCCTATAATCAGCGTCTCCGGACCCCTTGAAACAACGGCTGGCTGCCTCAAGTACCCCCTTAAAACGTGGGCTGCACGCGACAAACAACACTAGACTCTCTTCGGCCTCTAGTTTTACTATCAGCTTCATGAAAGTCACGTCAGTTTTTTTTTAACGAATATAAAAATGTTCCACACAGAAACAAAAAAAAAAATCCCCCTAATTGTTGTCCTACTTATGTATGCTATTTTTGAAATCTTCCCACGTCCCCGTCCCCCCCAACTCCCTTCCTCCTGGGACCCACACCAGTCCCTCTTGGGGGACCGTGCCGCGTGCCCCTCTGGTTGAGAATCACTGCACTACATCATTCTACTTGCTGGTCCAGCATTGTGTCATTCTGGACCATTGCACACTGTTGTGCGGTTGTTTATTGCTTAACGGCCAGCCTCAACCTTCTGTGGTAGCGGCTCTCTCCTCCCCCCTTCCGCCGGATGGTAGCGTTCCACTGGCTGTCAGCTAAAGTGGGTGAGACGGCGTAAGACGACCGCTGTGTGAAGGGTGCAACCAGCGGTGTGCCGCCGTGTGGTCGCCTGCAGTCGCTAGCAGACACAGCTATGTGCATTGTGGCGGTATGCTGCAATAATAGTAGAAAGAAATGGAACTATAGGTCTACTTTACGTCTTCCTCCATAGCAATAAATTACTCTTATCAGATGAAATCAACAGTAATATAATAAATACTAATAATAAATAATACAAATTATTTTTATAATATTATTAGGAGTAATAATGCTGAAGTTAGACCCCCACCCCCCCCCCCCCCACCAAGAACCTCTGTTCTTCCCGCCGAATACTCAAGACTCCCAAAAGGCCCTCACTGCAGCGGGCAGAGCAGGGAGCGAATGGGATGTGTCTCCTCCCTCCTCCCTCCTCCCTCCTTCCTCCTCCTCCCTCTGCACCCCATCCATCCATGCCTCCTTCACCCTCCACCCGCCACCCCCACCCCCCTTCCCCTCCGCCCCCCACCCTCCACACACACAGACACCCCATCCTCATCCATCGTCCCTCTCCCCTCCCCCCCCGGGACGTACCTGTCTGTTGCGTTCATCCATAATCCGCGTGATCTGTATCTTTTTCCTCCCCATCGTCCCCGTCTCTCGGATGCGCTCTCGCTCCTCTGGCTCGAACGGAAAAAAAAAGAACGGTGGTGCGCCTCTGTTTCTTTCTCTTTCTCCTTCTCGGCTCGCTCTCCCCTTCCTTTCTCTTCTGTCCGCGTCTTTTCTTTTCTCTTCCTCTCTCGCCCGCTTTTTTTTCTCTCCTTCCACCAGTCTTTACTCTTCTTTTCTCAACTTCTACTCAATTCAAAGACTCCAGCGTCTGTACCTGTAAGGGAGACATGACAGAGGGGGGAGGGGGAGAGGGGAGAGGAGGAGAGGGGGAGAGGGGGGGAGAAATGAGCATTAAGTGAAATGAAATATGGCAAAAATACTTAGAAGGGAGGGGTAAAAAATAACAATCAGGAGGCATCATTGAAGTCACAAGGGAGGGCGAGGAAACACAAAGGATCTGTCAACAACGCAGTGAGAACGGCGGCTTTTTTCATTTCTTGGGATTTTTTTTCCATCGCGTCATATCATGCAAATGTACTCCTTTTTGTTTTTTAGCGGCAAACCAACTATGAGAGGAGACAGCGCTGTCAGGATCTTGCCTGGTTCACAGGGAATCTGACAGTTGTTTTGGAAGTGTTCGCTATCTTAAACGCTCTAATCACCCAACACTGTAACATCACCGCCCGACGGAGAAATACATTCTTGTTTCTACTCCACAAAGCCCCGGTGTAGACAGTGTGGAGCTGCCAGCAACGGCTACATCTACTTCATCTGATATGTCGGCAAATGAGAATGGTAGAATTGTAGAACACAGCTGTAAAACCTAGCGGTGTCTCGCCATGCCCTGGCAAACAAAAAGCAAACAAAGAGATCATCAGTCGCACGGCTATTCCTCAAAGTAAGAAATCAAACCAGGCATTCCAACATGAACTCAGTACAGAACTATTTGGATGTGCTGCAGGAATGGTGTGTGTGCACAAATGTGAATGTGTGTGTCTAGTGATTGAGTGTTTGTGTGTGTGTGTGTGTGTGTGTGTGTGTGTGTGTGTGTGTGTGTATGTGTGTGTGTGCGCTGTTGTGTCTGTTAGTGAGTGTGTGTATGTGTGCGTGTTTGGGGGGGGGTGTGTAAGTGTGAGAGAGAGAGAGAGAGAGAGAGAGACAGAGAGAGAGAGAGAGAGAGAGAGAGAGAGAGAGAGAGAGAGAGGGGTGAGTGGAACAGAGAGAAATGCTGCTGAGCTGGACCTGGACTGCATGAGTGAGGAAGAAAGCTGTGCTCCAAAAAGTTTTCTTTGTGCACGCGTACCCACAAGAGTGTGTGTGATTGTGTGGGTGTGTGTGTGTCTGTGGGTGTGTGATTGTGTGTAAGTGTGTTTGTGTGTGTGTCTGTATGTGATTGTGTGTATGATTGTGTGCCTGTGTGTGTGTGGGTGTGTGTGTGTGTGAGAGTGTGTTGGTGCACATGTGTGAGCCTGGCTGAGCCAGGAGCTCCGGCGCATCTCTCCTGAGTGCTAAAGTAGGCCAACCCAATCTATCTCAGGGAGGAGCAGAAGAACTGTTGTTGTGTTTTCTTTTGACAGTAGAGGTGATAACGTCCCTCGTTATGCAAATGAGCATCCCATTATTTAAGCTCAGTGCAATGCAGGGGAGCTGTCAGTGCCGTCACATAAAAAAAAAACCTCCATCTACCTTGGCTCCTTTTTTTTATCTCCTTTCCTCTTCTCTTCTTCTTCCTCTCTCTCTCTCTCCTCTCTGAACCAGATTTCCGTCACCTGGCAGCGCCTACATCAGACGTCGATGCCGAAGACGACACTGCTTCACTAAAAGACATGTCACTCTCTCTTCCTCCCTCCTTCTCTCTCTTTCCCTCCCACCTCCTCTCTCTCTCTCTCTCTCTCTCTCTCTCTCTCTCTCTCTCTCTCTCTTTCTCTCTCTCTCTCTCTCTCTCTCTCACTCATACATAAGCACGCATGCACAAACAACATACACATACACAAAATAATGCACTCCCCTCCCCCAAAGCTTCCCTCTTTTTTTTGTCGTTCTCCTGCCCTACCCTGAATCCATGTATTTATGAGCAACAGGGATGTTGAAGCACAAGAAAGTGGGCAAAAGTGATCAAAAGTGGGCTCCACCTCTTCAGGATGAAGACGGCATGAAGTTACTTGTGCGCACAAAAAAGGACTATTTTTATTGATGTTTGCCTACGCATGAAAGGATCCCACTGTGAACTTGAGAAAACAACTCGCTCACACTTCAGATTTTAGATAGATGTGATCATTTTTTTTGCATTCTGAAAAATACCAAAAATATAACTCATGCTCATATAATATATCAGGCGGTTTGAGAAGATGACTTCTCATAATATGCCGTTAAATCATTGGGAGTTAAAAAAGAAATGATTTCATTAATCAATTATTGATTTAAAAAAATTGTGTGACAAATGATACAATTATATAGTACTACTACACACAATACAGTTCTTTACTCCCAGAAATAAATAAAAAAAAACAATCTAAAAAGGTGGCGAATCTAAATGATTTACACTTTCATGAGCCCTTCCAGAACATTGTTTCGCTTTACACGCACCAGTCAGAACATAAAAACAACAGACACAGAGAGAAGGCTGTCAGACAAGACGATTACGATCATAAGACACACCACTAAGACAGTGACGCGACCCAAAACCAATCAATCACCATGATAACAACAACAAGCCATCCTCCTCCTCCTCCTCGCACACTGACAACCTCCCCAGTCTTCCAATCTCCTCCTCCTCCTCCTCCTCCACTACACTCGAGCTGGCCTGGGCAGCGCTCCAGAAACAAGGAGGCGTCAACTCCTGTGATCCTTGCCTGCCTCCTGGCCTCCACTCCCACCTTCCCTGCCATGCCCTGCTCCCTCCCTCCCTCCCTCCCTCCCTCCCTCCCTCCTCCCTCCTTCCCTCCCTCGATCGCTCCTCCTCCAGCCCCATACTGAGCCTCTCAATGTCAGTGCCCGCTGGGGCACACAACACCTTGGGCCTTACGCAACACCAGCACTAAGACTAAGCCCCGGTGCTCAACCAATAATCCCTGCTTTGGCTCCCAGCATCAGCCAGTGCATCCTAAGGTGTATTGCAACTCCACCCACACCACCACCACCACCACCACCACCACCACCACCACCCCCAACACCACCACCCCTTCACTCGCTTTAAAGGCCTTCACACAGACACACACACACACCTTCTTTCCTTTTTTTTTCTCTCTGACTTGATGCCTCATCCACCTCCTCCTACACACAACACAACACACAACCACGGTTCTCAACATCACGGCTTCAACCCCCCAGCCTGCTCCCCCCAGCTCTCCTACATTCCACCACCCCCCACCCCCTTCTCCCTTCTTCCTTGCACCCGCCCCCATGGCGTTTGAGCGCCAGGAAACTGGCACCCGACGGCGCTCCGGTGCTAGGGTCCTACCGAACCAGACTCTCGTCTCCTCTCTCTCTCTCTCTCTCTCTCTCTCTCTCTCTCTCTCTCTCTCTCTCTCTCTCTCTCTCTCTCTCTCCCTCTCTCTCTCTCTCTCTCTCTCTCCCTCTCTCTCTCTCGCTCTCTCTCTCTCTCTCCCTCTCTCTACCTCTCTCTCTCTCTCTCTCTCTCTCTGTCCCCCCCCCCAACCCCACCCCCTTCACACAAATTTAGCAGATTACCGTTGAACCACTCAATCCAAATTAGCATTGTGACGCCAAGGGGGTGGGTAGGTGTGGTGGGTGGGTAGGTGTGGTGGGTGGGTGTGGTGGGTGGGTGCTGGTTGGGTGCTGGTTGGGTGCGGTGGGGTTGAGGTAACACAGAGCCAACCCTCACAGCCCTACGCTACACTGCACGGGTTTAAATGACATAACCTGGCGTTGCTTTTCCCCCCTCGGCAGGAATTCTGTGCAAGAGAGTGAGACACCTGCCTTTGACCGGGCGCATGAGGACAGAGGGGGGAGGTCAGGGTGGGAAAGGGGGAGACGGGGGGAGAGGTGTGTACAGAGCGAGAGAGCGAGAGAGAGAGGGAGGGTGGGTTACAGTGGCTGGGAGAGGAGAGAGAGCTAACAAGCTCTGATTCATCATGCCAATTTACAAAGAGCCCAAAGTAACGCTTTAGGGAGAAGGGAGCTGCCTTTTCTATTTTTTTTTGCCCTAAAGCGAGACAAAGAACAGTGAAACGAAGAAGAAAAATTATAACTCATCTCCTGCAGTTCTTTCACACCAGACATGGCAGCTGAATGAAAGAGAGGGTGAGGAGGGGAGAGGCTGAGGAGGAGAAGGGGTGAGGAGGAGAGAGGGTGAGGATGTGAGACGGTGAGTAGGGGAGAGGGTGAGGAAGGAAGGGTGAGGAGGAGAGGGTGAGGAGGGGAGAGGGTCAGGAGGGGAGAGGGTGAGGAGGAGAGAGGGGGAGGAAGGGGGAGGGAGAGGAGGAGAGAGGGTGAGGAGGAGAGAGGGTGAGGAGGGGAGAGCGTGAGGAGGAGAGGGTGGAAACAGATGAAGCCAAGCTTCTTGCCGATCCATTCTTAACCTCATGACAGACGGGCAGACAGAAAGACAGACAGACAGACAGACAGACAGACAGACAGACAGACAGACAGAAAGAAAGGCAGGCGAATAAACAGATACAGGCAAAAAAATAAACAGGTAGATAGAGAGACAGGGATACTAAGATATAGAGAAAGTTGGATAGAACGATATAATGATATATAGATATAGCAATAGATAGATAGAGAGATAGTGATAGCGATAGCAATCGATCGGTTGATCGATTGATATATAGATAGATAGATAGATAGATAGATAGATAGATAGATAGATAGATAGATAGATAGATAGATAGATAGATAGATAGATCAATCCTCTGCACTGAGGAAATGAGGAATGGAGAGAGACCGCAGCGGAAGGGAAAGAGAGGAGACGAGGGAGAGGAGGCACCAGGCCTGTCCGGGGGAGGGGGGAGCTGTACCCACAACCCTCCCATCTGTTAAGCAGACGGACAGAGCAAGAGGGAGCCGGAGGGGGAGGAGAGAGGCGATGCAGTGGTCCCGCGATTCAGCACATAGATCTAACGAGTGCTCTCCCTCTCCCTCTCTCTCTCTCTCTCTCTCTCTCTCTCTCTCTCTCTCTCTCTCTCTCTCTCTTTCACTCTCTCTCCCTCTCCCTCTCCCTCTCTCCCTCTCTCTCTCTCTCTCTCTCTCTCTCTCTCTCGCTCTCTCATGCTCTCTCTCTTTCTCTCTCTCTCTCTCGCTCTCTCGTCTGAGTCGCAGGGCTTAGTGGACTCAGTATACAAGGGTTGATTGTAGGTCACCTGTGTCCCAAGTGTTTAGCGACTAAAAGCGAGCATGTGGCTCTTTGTCCACAGTTCTTACAGTCTGTATTAAGGGCTGCATGTAAATGTGTGCTTTGTCATCAAGCACAAGGGAATAGATCGAAACTCATCTCTCAGAATCGAAGCGACAGGAAGAGGAGAAAAAAAAGGGGAACACCGTCTGGGTTCAACCTCTTCTGTGTTGTGCAAAAGCACCAGAGCTCAATATTGCAAAGATGCAATATTGCAATATTCATAGGAAACGTATGTTTTTCACATTTACATGTCCCAGTCGTTAGTTTCGGGAGTAAAAAGGTCTTTCCACTCGTCTGTTGGGAATAGTGAGGAACAACCAAAACGAACTACTTTTTGTCCTGGTCTGTGTCTCAGCACTTCTGCTGACACCTATATTTTTTGCCAAACTTTGCCTCCTATAATGTATTGAGGAAGGCCATTCATCATTGCAGGAGGGGATGTTTTTTTTTTTACTGTACAGTTTTTTACTTACTACTGGTACTGCTAAGCTGATTGCACATCTGCAACACATTTGATACTTAAATATTTCCTTGAATTTCGCAAGAACATGTATTTTTCCCGGAAACTAGTTTGGGATGTGAGGATTTATGAAAACATATTACTCTGTAGGGAATAAACCTTTTAAGGATGTTTATCATACATCAAATAAACACAGCTTCCCTTTCAAATAAACTATCGTTTCCGTGTGAAAGGGGGAGAAAATTTGTATTAATGCAGTTCCTTGAAATTACAATTTGAGACGTGAATACTCACTCTGTGCCGAACGGCGTCTGTGCGGCTCTGCGTGTGCGCATTCGTGCGCTAGCATCTGTGCGTGCATGTGTGTGTGAAGAGAAGGGAGGAAGCAAGGAGGAGGAGGAGGAGGAGGAGGAGAAGTAGGCAAGGGAAGGGAGTCTACGGCCAGGCGGAAGAGGAAGAGGAAGAAAACAGTATTTCAGGTCTCATTGTGTCTCTAATGTCATTACAGACGGTGACTCCACTATGTGGAGTGTCACAGCACCACCCCCCCCACCCAACCTCCTCCCCCCTCCCCTCACCACCACCACACACACCCCACCCCCGTCTGTCAGTGTGAGATAGCAGCGGTGACGAATGGCTATCAGCCCCCCCCCCCACAGTACCACCTCCACCACCACCACCACCACCACCCAAACCCAATGTCTGCCTTCCCCTCCTCCACGTGCCGGTGGGAGGACAGTGACCTAAACCCGGGCGGCGGTCCATGCGTAGGTGGGCCCTGTGTGAGGCACTGAACCGCTACAGATATTAGCGGCTAATTTAACATGTGAGCAGCTAAAGAGATTAGCAACACGTACATCTGGGGGATTAGAGTGATAGCAGTGAAGGAAAAAAAAAATCACATAATGTGTTCATTTCCTTTTGTCGTCGTCCCCCCTCTCCCCCCTTTTCCCATGCGCTTTCGCTTCCAGAAAAAAAGAGGCAGATTTGTGTGTGTGTGTGTGTGTGTGTGTGTGTGTGCGTGTGTGTGTGTGTGTTTATGTGCGTGTGTGTTTGCGTGGGCGAGCATGTGTGTGTGTGTTCAGGAGAACATCCACCTGTCTCGCTCCATTAGCTCATGGCATAGTTGGATCGTTATTAAGACACAGGAGATGCTTTCCTATGTATTCTGTTTCCAATAGCTATGTAGCAAAAGAGTGGCACACCGGTCTATTGACGACGACCAGGAGACTAAGCTGTTTGTCTATACTTGACCTCTGTTTCATTTACTCTTTCAAAAAAATAATCATTACTTTAAAGTCTGCCACTTGAAGGTAGTCATTATTAAGTGCAAAACGGTGAGTCGTAAATCCCCCAACACACCGCGCACAAATTTCCTTAATTATTATCACAAGGAATCTTGATTCTTAGCAATTAAGGTGACATTGTAACTGGAAACCAATTAGCTGCTGTCGATTACGACGTGTCTTGACTGGATT
>NC_136934.1:6830748-6832660 GCF_949987615.1 Pollachius pollachius | reverse complement strand
CTCTTCCAATAAGAAGATGTCCTTCATGGAATCGACCTTTTTTTTTTTCTTTTCTTTTTTTTTGTTTCCCTTCGGTCCCTGTGCTCCACTAGGAAACCGAGTAACCTAGATCGTAGAGTGGGAAGGAGAAGAGAGAGAGACCAGAGAGAGAGAGAGAGAGAGAGAGAGAGGGTGGGAGGGGAGGGAAAGAGAGAGAGAAGGAGGGAGGGCGGGAGGGAGGGAGGGAGGGAAAGAGAGAGAGAGGAGAGAAGGAAAGAGAGAGGCAGAGGGAGAGAATGAGAAAAAGTGACAATGACAGAAAAGAACGAGAGACTAAATGAGAGCAAGAGAGCCAAAGAGAGAGAGAGAGAGAGAGAGAGAGAGAAATTAGAGAAACGAAAAAAGACATGAGAGAGAAACTAGAGAGAGAACCGAGAGCGGAGATAGAGAGAGATGGCGAGGTGCTGGAGTGTACAGCAGGCATAGATCAAATCGCCGTAGACTTGGGCTAGATGAGGGATACAGATATTGAGATCCAGCAGCATCGAGCAATAGAGTCTTAACTCAGGCACCCAAGAAACTCTCTCTTTTGCTCTCTCTCTCTCTCTCTGACTGTCTCTTGCCCAGCTCCAGGGAAAGCAATAGGCAGTCCTGCTCAGATGATGTCAGCTTCGGGTGTTCATTTATCGGGACCACAGGCTGATTGTGCTGATTGTGGGCGAGAGGCGCAGGCCGGCTGAGGCTGCGCGTCATTAAACGGAGATTGTTCTGCTGTTAGTGTTGGTGGAGGCTAGGAGCGTGTAGTGTTTCCAGCCACTGCATCTCTGTAGCAAGCATGCATACACACACGCACATACGCACGCACACATGCACGCACACACTATAAAACAATAAACTTGCTTTGCTTTTTTTCTCACCAAAAAAAAAGTGTCCTTTTTTTGCTGAATGCTTCGCGGCCGATTCCAGCTGCGACCCAAAGTGTTCGAGTGGTCGGCGTTCCACGTTGGGTGGGGCTATACAATACACAGCGCAACCCCTTTAAAAAAGCACATATTTATTATCTTTTATTATTATATTATTGATATTATTATTATTATTTTTCGAAAATCCTGTGTAATAGATTGACTTGCATTTGCGCACACGGCACTAAAAGAGTGCGGCTGAGAGACTGTACCGAGGACGTCGGGGCGTGTGGGGGCCAGGGCATGCAGTACCTACAGATCAGCCTCTGTTTAGGGGAGTGCCCCCCCCCCCCCCCCCCCACCAAACCGAGGCCAGAGCCCGGGCCCAAGCCTCTCATTAGTCATGGGGCCGGGTGCCGCGCTCCTGTTTGGAGTGGTTAGAGAGGACTGGGCGAGGGTCTGGCAACCCCACTGTACACCACTCCTCCCCGCAACCGTCACGAGCCCACCTCATCAAAGCCGGCGCTCGTAATTTGTCACAGAAAGCAGCCAATTAACATATGTTAGGGGAGGAGGGGGAGGACCCGGGGAGGGGGGGGAGGGAGGGGGGGGGGGGGGGGGGGGGAGTGAAAAAAGATAGCGTATGATTAAAGAGTCTGCACAGCTGCACGGAATCAAGGCGGCGAAAAGGGAGGGGCTTTCAAAGCGACCTCAGGCCCAGATCTGATACAGCTTACGGTGACTTAGCCCTCACCAGTAAGTGAGCGATGGGGAGCAAGATGAGGAGGAGGGGGGGGGAGGAGGAGGGGGGGAGGAGGAGGAGGAGGAGGAGGAGGAGGGGGGGAGGGGGAGGGGGCTGAGACGGAGAGAGGAAAATGCAATTATTCAAACAAATATTGTATTACTGTTGCGACGCTAGGCGCCTCGGCAAAGGGCCTGTGTTCTGCGTCTGTGTGTGTGTGTGTGTGTGTGTGTGTCTGCGTGTGTGTGTGCGACTATTCTTAGGGCCACTGTATCACACCCCGGTTTGA
>NC_136934.1:6808248-6825748 GCF_949987615.1 Pollachius pollachius | reverse complement strand
AGATGCTTGTGGAGGGAAAGGGAAGGGTAGAGAGGGGAGGGGGTGGCAAGATTCAAGACAGGTATCCCCCACGCTTCCTTTGCTATTTATAAAACCATGAGTCCAGTGGTCGGGCCAAAAATAAGACGGCAGACATTTTTAGCCTAAATAACAAAGGGCTCTCTCTTCCTCTTACACACAGCCACAGGCGTGCACGTAAATATGTGCAATACAAGGGGAAAAAATATCGAAACCTCAAAGCAATAGAGACCATTTTGACTATTCATGAAAAATATAAAACTCACAAAAAACAGGAAATGAAGCCAACTGTCTTCGGCTTGCAAACACTTCACTCTGCATTGAAAAGTCAATATCAAGGCTGAGCTATTTCTGTATGGAGCACTATTTAGGGAGCGTGGGCTGGGTGCCAGCATTCTCCTTGGTTCCGTCTGGGCGTCACAGCACTGCTGCTGCCGTTATACTCTCTCTCTCTCTCTCTCTCTCTCTCTCTCTCTCTCTCTCTATCTCTCTATCTCTCTCTCTCTCTCTCTCTCTCTATCTTTCTCTCTCTCTCTCTCTCTCTCTCTCTCTCTCTCTCTCTCACCTCTTCTCCCTGACCCTTATCCGTTCCTCTGCCCTTCAACCAAACCCTTGTTCCATTGTGTGGACACACACACACACACACACACACACACACACACATACATTCATGCACACACACCCACACACATATACATACAAACACACACATTCAGACACACTGTTTAACACACACACACACACAGACACACCGTTTAACACACACACACACACACACACACACACACACACACACACACAAAGACACACACACACACACTGTTATTTGTTTTTTCCACTGGGTCGAAACCACAATGCCAGGTGAAAGCATCTATTGGCAGGGCCCAGAAGAGTGGTGAGATCACAAGGCCCCACTCTGCCGAGCAAACGCTGGAGAGTACAGCATCAGGCTGGAGTTTCAAGCAAAGTGCCCCCTCATTCATTATACATGCAATGCACTGAAAAAAAACTCCTTCCGCAACCCCCCCATCCTTTCTTTCTCTCTCTCTTACTCTCTCGTTCTTTCTCCCCCTTCTGCCTGCCCTCATACTCTCTTTCCACACATTGTTTTGCTTGTCCTTGTTTCCTTGCCGTTTTATTTCTTTCTTCCCCACATGGAGCACCCATAAAGTATGAGTAAAATGAATGACGTCATGGACAGCTGGACTTCAGAAGAGCTACTGTAAAAAAAAAAAAGAGGAAAAAATATTAAAAAGTAGGATTACAGAAGGAGTCGAGGAGAAAAGTTTAAAAGTAAGTTAAAGAGGGTGTAATAGATATAGCAATAAGAAACACATGGCTTTTTAGTGTTATACATGACTTTTTGGGCTAGCTTAACTTAATCACTACATTTTATTCCTAAAAAGATCAAACGAAAGGTGAGAGTCCAAAACAAACTTGTTCTGTTAACATAATCTTTCTCTCCAACATTCCTGATTTGGGGATTTGAAATGTACTATTTTTTTTGGTATACATTGTTTTTTAATCATACGCGGTGAAAGTTGAAGCAGGCCTGTGCTAAACATTCTTCACCAACTGGCCTTGGTCTGGGAATGGCACAGATGACAGTGGAAAGGAACATTTGTGTGGACTTTGGCAGGACAGCGTCTGGGTCGAAGTTAGGCTGCGTGCTCGGCTCAGGAGCAGAAACCCGGCAATATTTTCTTTAGTCACATATTGTTAACAGCAGAGCCATCTCCGCCAATGCCCTGATGTTCGGTCCGGTCCAAATACTTCAAAACCGTATTTTGCGCACGAAGAAAGAACCCTCCAAAAAGAACCCTCCAAAACAGCCCGAAACATCGGCGTCCACCTTCCCGGCGTCGAAAACTTTTCGAAATGTATAACTAACGTGTCCCTGTTTCCAAACAAACCATTACGAACAAAAATTCTGCCAAAAACTCTACAATTACCGCGGGATCTATTAGCTCAGCGGCCTGTTAAGGTGGCAGAGAAAGTGTGGCATTGTGTGAGCTAAGGCGGCAAGGGTGGTGGTGATGGAGGCACGTGGGGGGGGGGGGTGTTCAGATGGATGTGAGCGCATATGAGGGCAACGTACAGGAGGACCTCTGTGCGTCTCACCAGACTGTGTTGCGAGAATGACTCGGCTATGTTGCGGCCTGTGACAAAGACAAATTACCACTGGAAAAAAATATATATCTGTGTGCCCGACCTCCTCCTTCTCTCCTTCTCCTTTCCTCCCGCCGACTCCCTCCCCTGATGTCTCTCCCTATGGCTCCCTCTCTCTATACACTGTATCTATCGGCTGCTTGTTTTCTTACCCTCTCGTTTTCTAGAAGTCTTTTGTGTCTGTCGCGTGGCGCGTTTATGAGCGGGTGAGGAGTCTCTCTGAAGGAGAGGCTCAGTGTAATATTTGGGGGAATATTTCATGAAACACTGGTTAACTGCGGTTTACTTTGTAATACGGGTAAGCCCTCCCCCCCCCCCCCCCCCCCCCCCCCCCGCCATTGCAGTATTTGGCAAAAGACTTTGCGTTGACTTGCAGCCTACTTTTCTAAAAGTAAAATAATCACCACAGATTTATAGTCAGCCGTGTCATTTCATGTGTCGAGTACGGCGGCGGCTGCACGTGTACTACTTAGTACAAACAAATGTGATAATACGGCTGGTTTTGAACACCTGTTCACTAAACTCCCCGCCAGTGCTCGCTGCGGAAGCGTTCAGCGGGAACCCTCCGATGTTTAGACGAGAGAGCCGCCGCCTCTGTTCTCCTCTAAACGCTTTGCGAGGGCTTATCAGCGCCACTCGTCAGCGACAAGCACTCGAGTTGTCGCGCTGGCGTTCGCAGCGCTTTCTTCCCTATCCAAATATTTCGAGGAGCAGGGCCTCAAACGCGGGGAGGCGTCACTTAAGGTGGGCTGCGGGCACCAGATACCACCGGTGTGATGAACACTAGCACGGACCACCCAGCAGGCCATGGCCGGCAGCTGACCAACAAGCCAGCAGGATAGAGAACAGGAAACAGGAAGAGGGAGGCAGGAAGTCCTGCTCATCTAGAGTGGCCGTTTTGGAGAGGATCACGACTACAAACGTGTGTGCTGTTTAATATGAAGCTGTCTTGTCTTTTAGAGATCAGGTTGAGATGCTGTTTATTAACGTTATATCTCTTCCCGACAGTGTATTTATCTTTTTGTGTGTCTATATTTTTTTTTTTTTTATTTAGTCTGTCTCTGACATTTTTTCCTTTTCTGGGACTCTATTTTCAAGACGGATTTACCATCGCAAACATCAAATTCTACCCTCTCAACTCAAGTGTTCAAGTAAAGGAAAAGAAAAGAAACACATACCTTTTTCATTTGAATTCACGTCCGAAAAACACTCCCAAATACAAACACACAAATACTCCAATATGTACACAGACAGACAGTAAGATAGACAGATGCAAAAGCTAGAAAACAAACACAAATCCAACAATAAAAAGCACACTTAAACACGCACACACAAACACACACACATGCACACACACACACACACACACACACGCACACACACACACACACACACACACACACACACACACACACACATACACACACACACACACACAAAGAAGCAGCAGAACCAAAACACAGCACAGCCCGAAGTCGACTTAATGCAGAATTATTCTAAAATGTTTTACAATACAATTAAACATCAAAGACTGATCTATTCCTTTGTGATCTTTCACACCCCAGTGAACAAACCCCATACACTCCAATCCACTTACAGCACACAGAGAAAGTTGCAGTACGTCACCACTAATTACTAGAT
Organism: Pollachius pollachius; assembly: GCF_949987615.1. NCBI lineage: Eukaryota > Metazoa > Chordata > Actinopteri > Gadiformes > Gadidae > Pollachius > Pollachius pollachius. The sequence goes on along the minus strand of NC_136934.1, from coordinate 6,821,920 downwards.
AGAGACAGAAGTGGAGTTTGCATCGTTATGCAAAACCAGAACATATTCCAATATATGCATTGAAATATGCTATAAACCATGAATCTATTTACTTTGGATTGTTTTCCCCGAGCAAGGGTCCACGAGCGATCGCAGATCTATCAAAGCTGTTTTTCAACAAACATGGTGCAAAGTGCAAACCATTCACAACCCGCAAGCGGTGTAGTTTGGACAATGAAAGGGGGATCTGTTCTAAACTAGTAAATAAACACACGCCGAGGTCAAGTTTGAAAAGTGTTTCATAAGGGCCAAGAAAAAAACGTGATGCAGCAGTGAGAACACCTGCCTTCTACAGGGAACACAAAGGGCCTGCAACCGCACTCTTCCTACGCGATAAACCTAAACTATTTCAACCATGCTTGTGCAGGATGAAAAGGAAAATAAACTGAAGACGTGAACTGCTTTCATTTGCACGCTTCAAGAAAGAAGAAACAAAGCAATGTTATTTTATTTCAACAAAAGACAAAGACAAAAATTGGTTGGTACAATAAATTGCATGTAATTTAAAGTTGAGAGAAAAGTCTACGGGTATGATATATATATAATAAATGGGTGGTTATTTTATTTTTTTACATTGTATTGCTTGATATATTTCCATCCATATCTGAGCCAAAGAGCATGACCTCTAAGCCAACACTTCCAATACTGCAAATTAATCTATCACTGGTGCTTTTATTGTTAAAGATAATTAGCTTAGAGATTTAGCTTTCCACCACTTAAAAACATTATAACATTAGTCGTAAATACATACAGTGTTAAACACAAAAGTTCGCTACGTTATTATAGACTTTTTTTAAGATACCACTCGGGAGTAACCATTTTACAAGAAAGCCATGTGGTTTAATTTCACAGTCTTTAAAAACAGAGCTTAGAGCCTGCTTATTTTGTTTTCTGTTTTCGAAACACTTTTGATGCATCATGGCATAACAGCACACATAGAGATAATCCCAACGGCATTGTGCATGCTCCATCTCGCAGTGCTTCCTTCCCTTTAGTCTACGGCAGAAGCCCTCAGCAGGGTGGCACACAATGTGTCCCTTCCCCTCACTTCACTAAAGCCTTAGTGAGCCTCCAGTGTACAGCGAAATGCCTTGACAATCGGCTCACTGCCCCGGCCAATCACAGAGACACGTGACCCCCTAATCCTTTTCCCTGAGAAGGGTAAGTGTGTGTTGTCACTGTTGGTTTTTGTGAATCGGCAGCAGCCAAAATCGCAGATGATTTGTCAAGGGGGATAGGTCTTTAACGAATAACAGAAACAAAAAGTACCGCGGAACATAGTGTGTGTGAGTGTGTGTCTGTGTGTTTGTGTCTGTGTGTGTGAGGGTGAGGGTTTGTGAGGTTGTGAGGATGTGTGTGTGTGGGGGGGGGTCTGTGTGTGTGTGTGTGTGTGTGTGTGTGTGTGTGCATGCGTGCGTGTGTACGTGCGTGTGTGTGTGTGTGTGTGTGTGTGTGTGTGTGTGTGTGTGTGAGTTTGTGTGTGCGTGTGTGCGTGTGTGCGTGTGTGTGTGTGTGTGTGTGTGTGCTTGTGTGTGTGTGTGTGTGTGTGTGTGTGTGTGTGCGCACAGGGGCTCTGAGATTACAGAGCCTGACTGAGAGAGTCCTCTGTGTGTAACCGTGGGTCCAAATGCGAGCACTCACCTTCCTCTGAGCGGATTAACCTAACGCTAAATCCCAAGAGAGCAACAGGCCAGCCGGGCCACACAGAACAACTTCATTGATGATGGGTGGACGACCCAAGGTCATGAGTGAAGCATCTTTAGACATTGAGAGGAAATTACACATTTTCCTTATTAGCAAGGTTAGTGAGCACACTGCATATACTCGGAGGGTATAATAAATCACTATTAAAAAAACAAACAAAGCTGCAATCAAGCAAATTAGGAAAGAAAATTTTAAATAATGATGCTGTATGCTTTAGATTCCATTAGATAATAGGTAAAAGGGGCAGGATGAAATATCACAACCCCAACGGAGAGGAAGAGGATGAGGAAGAACAGTAAGTATGCAAGGATGTACAACAAAAGAATGTTCTTCTGAAGGCTTCCTTTTATATTATGACAATTAATTGTCATAATACAGAACATAGGCCTATTTATAATAAGAAAACTCGGAAATGTGACTACTATTACAATTGTTATAAAAGTATTTTATCAGCCATCTGCCTCATACAATCTTTTGAAATATAGTATAATTCAAATTATTGATAAATGGTTTACTTGCAATAAGGATTACAATTTATAGAATAATTATTTGACGACAATTGAAAAACGTGAAGTATGTGTGAACTTTTAATGAGTCTAACCTCGCCCGTAGGGGGTGTAAATGCAGTGCACTGTTACTTTGGCAAATATTAAAACGTCTTACTTAAATTGAAACAATTACCTTTCGACTGAAATGTAAACACATTTTTATTGTGTACAACTAATTGCAAGGCAGTAACCTGCTCAAGTTTCTCCCGTTTAAATAGGCTAAGATTTCTTTATTAGATCAAATAATTGCAACAGGTTCAAGTTTAACACAATAGAGGGTAAGACACTATTTAAAACTTAACCCGCAGAGGAGGAAATATGGCCCAATATCTCCTTTAAAATAGAAAAAATAAGCCATGAATATTAAAAATGAATATGATCCATCGTAAACCTGCACAGCATTCTAATAATAAACGGACTCACCAACGGGCACAGAATCAAAGTTTTAGTGTTAGTGTGAACACTTAGATTTGAGCCGCTTGTGAAGCTTTCCCACATGTAACTGATCAGTTTTGGAGTCATAGGGGACGTGCGTGTGCGTTATGGGTGGATAATAACACACATAGAGATGAGAAATCATGTCTTTGGCATATCGTCTTGCCAGAAAATAAGTGTGGTATTATGTGAATGCAAGTACAGGGTTTTATGCTTTACTGGGTTTTAGTCCACCTTTTGACACCGCACTAAGTGCAAGTGAACTACGAATAAACTGATAAAGGATTGCGGTGGCAAATTAATTAGTTTTTTTTTCTATTGTAGACCAACTATTCAATATATTAACGCGGCAGTAATAAACCTCATATTTTGCTGTGAATGAAATCAAAATTAGTCTTTACCTGTGAGGTAATTTGCTAAATAATTTACCATTATTCACACATCATATAATATGCAACGTATCAACTTGTTATGTTTTGCAAGCCGTTGCATATGGAACGACGTGCTGCTGAACTATTTCAGCGCCTGATTGTGCACTATGATGCGATTTTGGAAATAATGCACTACAAGGTCAGAAACAACAGACAGGACAGTAGCCCGACCAAGACACCAGCCATGCGTGACCCTCTATCAACATACCCCAAACTAAACTAAACCAAAGAAAGGGGGGGAAAAACAGCTAGGACTATTGGATGCAGGGCATATCATTTCATGACACAATTGTCAAAGAGATAAGTTTATCAGGGTCACCACAAATCAATAGAAACAGTTGCTGCACTTTAACTGGGTTGCTATAGCGCGCCTTCAAAATAATAGCCCCACTCAACTTTTTAACCCGATGGTGTCAAACCGACTGGGTAATAGCGCATAGAGAAAACATCTGGTGTGTTCCACCGGCAGCGACGGGTAGACTACGACAATTAAAGCGCATAAAACGATAAGCGGTGTTAACACGTTGACTTACTTGGGTATGCATGGACTCTTGTCCCCTGGAAGTGAGAGATACTACACGCTGCTCCCCCGGCGGTGCCTTCCACGCGAATGTCACCTCGTTGAAGCCTCGGCTCTGGGGTTGAATGGGGATGATGGACTTTGTGAATGTGTGCAAAGAAGACGATCTTAAATCCAGGAAACCAACTCAAGAGAGGACGTCGACAGACCGAACCAAAAGTGTGCGTGTGTGTATTAATAATGTCATTCAAAAACTATTGGGTCACTCGTCAGACAGGAGCGTGTTGAGGAGCAGGCAGCAGCGGCGGACTGTCTGTCGCTTGGTCTCCCTGTGTGTGAAGTGCCGGTCGGAGCGAAGGAGGGGAAGGTTGAAGCCGTGGACGACGTCTGTAGCTGACGGTGTTGAGGGCTGATTCTGCTCGTTCCCACAATCCTGGCCGAGTCTTTCCCTCACCCTCTCCCGGCGAGAGGAGAAATAATCGCTTCTTTTTTTTTTACTCCTGAAAGGGGGCGGGATCAATTTCCCCAACTACTTTAATGAAAGAGGCACGGGATCCTCCTAATGCATTTGTATCGCAAACCTGATAAAGTGTACGCACGATTAAGTTGCTCTGAGAGCATGGCCAGAGAGGACGATTATTATGGCGATTTGAATATTATTGAAATGGGGCGAGCAGTTAAAACCTACGACGAACGCGTCTTCTATCCAATCGACCGGAGTTGTTGATATTTTCTTCTAGTGAGTGGGAGGGAATAATTAGAATCACAACTTAATAATTATTTTGTTTTCTCAATTTGGCAACAATCACCCAGAAAGTCAATTTTATTGTCATATTCATTTAAATGGATAATGACTTCGTGATCAGATAAAAAAAAAAATGCATTGTTTGCAGCTTTTCTACACGTTATTACCACTGTGAGAAAGGTCTCTCCTCTCTGCAAAAAGTGCCATTCACTTCTAACTGTCAGTCAACCCAAGCTATCAGAATAGATAAGGCTTAACACAGACGCTATGGGGGGAAATTACCAAGTCTTTATCCACAACCAAATGATTTCCAAACACAAAAACCCTATTAGTGTGGAGATAACAATGACAACAACAAGTTTTCCACTTCAGATAAGCTCTGTCCCGTTTGTGCTGAGAAATATCCCAGAAATCCCAGGCCACGCTCACACAGATATGATTATTAGATGAGTATTACAATTTCAACGCCATCTTACCGGAATTATCTCAGATATGTAATTCAATTTCCACAACTCACCCAATGGGAGAAACCATCAACCACAACAACCGCAACAACAGCACAATGGAAACAAAGGAAAATGCACTTAAATGTAAGAAAAACATACGATAAACATTAGCTACCTTAGGAAGGCATCACCCCAGCTGGCTTTACCTGTGTCTTTCTACAACTGACAGAGTACAGAGCCAGCCAGTCAACCCCTCTCTCGCACACACACACACACACACACACACACACACACACACACACACACACACACACACACACAGCCATTCAGTCAGAACAGCAAAAGGCAGGACATGAAATCAGTTGATAAATAAATCAGGCGGGCTAATCTTCCTGACGAGCGAACATTACAGGCGGTAACTGAATCTGGGGGTGTCTGATGACTCGGGGTCCCACCTTCACATCATCCGAGCCTTTAATCTTTAATAGCATTTCCTCTAGCACCACCCCCCCCCCCCCCTGCCAGCCAAACACACACACACACACACACACCAACCACCATGATAATCAATAAGCTATAGTCTGTTAGACACTGTGGACTCGTAAATGGTGAACCACGCCAATGATGTCGATATCAATGCCAGGGCGGAGAGGAGAGCGGTTGATGGGGTATTTGCACATACCAGTAGTCGCATGTCCTTTTTTGTTAATCTCTCTTAAGTTATTGTGGCACAAAAAAACAATTACAAAATGACACTGTTTCAGGAGATGAGAGGATGTCATAGTGTTGATGCAAAGGATTTGGTTTTGTGTCATGAATAGTTTGGTGTGTTCCCTGATTGGGTTGTCATCAGTGTGGTGGGTTTGGTGGGGGTTCGGCGGTGCATACCACATTCAAAGGTTATTTTTCTGCCACCAGGGAGCTTTCAGTCTTGTGCGCTGCTGCCTTCACCTGCTGTTCATATATGAGAGGGGTCCTCGCCGCCCGACAAAGGACTCAGCTTATGTTTGGTAAGCACCTGGAAGAACACACACACACACGCCCACGCGCGCACGTACACACGCACACGCACACGCACACACACACACACACACACACACACACACACACACACACACACACACACACACACACACACACACACACACACGCACACACACACGCACACGCACACACACACACACATGCACATGCACACACACACACACACACACACACACACACACACACACACATACATGCACATTGTTAAGGAGCATGGAGATTGCAACCAATACAATATGATAGAACTGCACCCATGGTCTATGCATGCTTGTCTGTGTGTTTGTGTTTATGTGTGTGTGTGTGTGAGTGTGTGTGTGTGTGTGTGTGTGTGTGTGTGTGTGTGTGTGTGTGTGTGTGTGTACACGTGTGTGTGTGTGTGTGTGTGGGTGATTTCTATGTTCAGTCTTAGAATGTTTGGGGAATTCTGTAGATAGCTGGGACTTAAATGCATCTGTGTTATAACGTTTTTGAATGACAAATACTGTAGATTGCTGGGTTGAGTTAAAGAAAGTTCAGGTTTGCAGATTCATGTTATCGTTAGAGATGTCAAGATTATATCATGCTGTCATCAGCTGTTCCTATCATAAAATTTAACTGCAGAGTTGCTTACAGTCTATAATACAGTAGATTTGAATACATATAGCAAATGTATCACTTATGCTTGGTGTGTGTGTGGGGTTTTTGAGTGATTGTTCATGTGTGTGTGTCCATGTGCGTGTGTGTGTTTGTGCGTCTAGTGTGTGCATGTGTAGACAGCGAATAGGCATTGGGTATAATGCTGCATAAAGCATTGTGATTAAAAACCCACAGTTTGCTGAAAACAACTATACAATTAAAAATATACCAGTGCATGTAAACACACACTGCAGGCTTTTTGGGGCCAACGCTGTTTCATGAGGTTTGGCATCTGCCTCGCATCGAATGAGAAAAGGAAGAGCGGAAAGTGTGACTGGATATTAAGTCAAACACAAGAGTGTGGTTTTCTGATATTGATCTTTGCTTGGATTGTTTTTTAAGCCTCTCTTGGCAGTCACTTCTGGGCCTATGTCACACAAACACAACAGCCTGCCTGATTTAACTCTTCTTCCCCCCCCGTTTCCAGAAGTGTGATGCGTACATAAGACAGAAAAATAGAATGCCAATCACACAACGAGAAAAACACAAGCACAATTCCAGGACCTACAGGAACCCGCCCAGCTTCACTGTAATCTGGTGTCGATCATGCTTACGAGTGAACACATCCTGCCTGTCATTGATGATGAACTTGTCAGGCACTGCGTCGCTGTTGCTTACAAGAATACGCCATAGAATTAAACTTTGGGTTTTTTCACAAACCAAGAACAGCACCAATGCAATACTCAAAACGTCAGGTCTGCTAAAGAAATCTGTCTCGATTCATGTCCTACTTTGTAGCCACCTTAATCGTGCCTTTGTCTGTTGAAAAACATGACTTTGACATTGGCTCTGTTGCTATGTAGTGTCATGACTTAACTATGTATAGTCTATAAGAGATACAGATGCTGGTCAGTTTGAGCACTGTTGGATAACTATCTCCACTCTGCTTTGAGTGCAGAGTGGAGAGTGATTCTGTGTGGCGGGGATATGTGCTTTGTTATGCGTGTCTGTTTTAGCAAAGGGGTTGTGTTTCTGTACAAATCTACCCATGAGGGTTCATAGGTAGATCTGGATTTGGTTTGATGTTAGTGTCATAATTACTACTGTACATAATCTGTTCCTGAATTCATCTTATTCTGCAATAGTGCAGTGTTGGGTTTTACGAGGAAGTAAACTGGTAGGGTTCCTAAAGAACATCCACCAGAAGCGATTCTGCATTTGTAATCGAATAAAACAGATCTCAATGTCACGGGACAGATATGTTAGATCTCTCTTTCCCCAGAGCCACAGCCATACGTCATACACACGTTGACTCGGATTTTAATAAGGTTCCTAATGAAACTCATAGGCCAATATCATCAGTAATTACAGTGGTTGGACTCATACCACTGCACAGTATAATTAAGAGGGCAAGGATGGTAAAAATCACATTTAATTAAGATAAATCACACATGCTTATCACAAGGATTTATAGAGACAAAAATGGGTGAAAATCTGGAAAAAATAAGCATGGATTGTATGATATAATTATATTTGCTTCAGATTTCGTTTTTATTTACGAAATTGTTGGTCTGTTCTTTCTAAATCTCGATAATGATGCAAATTAATCTAGCATTAAAGGGGTCCAATGCTAGATCACAGAACAATAAGCAAAATAAGCTAAACTACTGGGTAGCCCATCTTGGTAAATCCATAAGGTTAGGACCATCTCCACAGATCCTAAAGCTCTTACTATAAGATCTCATATACTCTACTCTTCAGTAGGAGCATGAATTATTAAATGCTCCTCTTGATTATATGGCACGTCTTTAAAGAACAAACCATATAGCCCTTACATGAACCTACACACGGGGTCAAAGGGGACAACCTGGGCATCCGATTGGTCACGTGATGAGCTTCACTTGTATTGTCACACTACTAGTGACACACTAATAGAGATTTTCCTGGGCGCAGTGTTTGCATGTGTCGTGTTGGTCTGTCTGGCGGCCGGAACAGCTTTGATTCATTATGGATGAGGCACAAGCGGATCAGCGTCTGCCTTTGTTCTCCCTAATGCTCCAGTTACATGAGGGGAGAGAAGGTGTAGTGGGGTCCTTTGACTGTGATCACCGGCTAAGACAATGGGTGGACAGGCCTGGGGCCAGGCATGGATCAGCCTTGTGGCCAGGCACGCAGGCAGTATGGGGAACACACACACACACACACACACACACACACACACACACACACACACATGCATACAGACTAGCATGCACGCATACACACACAGACATGCACACACACACACACACACACACAGAAACAAACAAGATAACATGTACAAAAATTTAATTTAGACACACACACACACACACACACACACACACAAACAAACAAAATAACATCAAGAAAAAATGAACATACACAAACACACATACATTTCTTATTCCGATTATTTCATTATTACTTTACCTCACTGTGTTGGATGGGAACCTTATTTTTGGCATGCGTTGACCATCTTCCCAGGCATATGCAAGTTCAGACAATCCCCCAAGACACACACACACACAAACATGTGCACACCCACACACACGTACAAACTCCCTTCACACCCAATGAGTTGATTTAGGAAAGCCCTGGTATTATTAGTGCAGGGGGAAAACAGGAGTGTCCTTAGAAAGCCCATGGATACGCTGAGAAAAACATGCAAATAAAAACAGTAACAGAGTGTTCTGTTCCTGGCACGAGTACAGCATAGTGTCCAGGTGCCATCTGTCACGTGTGAGAAGTTGCATTGTGTGTTAGTGTTTACAGTAGACTGGAGGCTGTAGTTGCATTTTGCTACCTATAGGGGAGCTCTTAACCTTTTCAGTGCTTGCATGCATATGCAATCTACACTGCACAAACAGAACTTGGAACATAAGATAACTGATCCTTAGATACCAGTGAATCCATCCGTGTCTATTCAGTAACCTCCTTCGTTTCCTTAGTTATTTTATCGTGTTCACATGCAATAGGCTTACAACATCTGTCATCTCTGCTGCCCTTTCTTCCACTTTTGGCTTCATTCACAGAGTGCTTCTCAAGCGATCAAAGTCTTCTTTGTCTCCACTCAATTGCTTGATTGGGGGAAAAAAGCTGCTACAAATTTTTCCTCTCTATTAAAGTCCATCCCCTCCATTACAGGCCGTTATTTATTTTATTGTGTCTGGCCACTCGTTCTCTTGAAAGTGCCCACAGAGGCAGGAATCCAATTTAGCATTTTCTTCCTTCCCAGACTGGAGCAGTGCATCAGTGTTTTCTTTGAAGGGCTACTGGCTCCCTCCAACAGGTGCTTGTGAGGCAGTTCCCACACCCCAGCAGGTTCCATTATATTCATGGGGCTAAACTGTTTGAATGGTAGTCTGATTAATGAACCATAAACATGGTATGATTTAGGCAGACGCTAGATGGGTGATTAACCAATCAATGCTTGCTTTGATTGTTCATCCACATTTCTGCTTGACAGGTTGTCATGAGGGAAAACCTATATCCCCAACTAATCACTGCATAGGGCCAATTTCAATTTGCACTTGTTATTATCTGCACCTGGTAAAACTATCTTCATCAGAAAACAGCAACGACAGACATTTGATCTACATTTAGTGACTGAACTGTGTAGTGATGCTTACAGGAAGTAATGAATATCAATATGGTACACACCTGTCAAATTAGTGTCCATGGCGCTGAACAACAACATGCAAATAGAAGAACTTTGACCCCAGGGGGCCACTAAACAGCAATCACAAACACACACTCCGCTTGACTTGACCTGATTTGATGTGACGTGACTTGACGAGGTTTCAGCTCCGCCCTAACACTGTCCGACGCGTTACCATGTCGCACAAGGATCTGATATCGCGGCCACAACAGCGACATCCGAGATGGCGGATAAGCCCGCAATTAATCCTAGCTTGTAATTCCCGAGGTAACATTACACAGCAAAAGTCCCCTCACCCCTCCTCACCCCTCCTCACCCCTCCTCACCCATCTCCCCCCCCCCCCCCCCCCATTCCTCCCCCCCTTCTGTCGTTGACCTCGGCCGGTTCTCCCGGCAATTAAAGATCGCTCAGCGGCGGTGTGCCACTTCTGCCACGGCCTCACCAAGCAGCTGCTAGCGTCTGCGTGTGAGGACCCGGTGAACAGGCGCTTCCGCACGTATCGCGCCGCCGAATGTTATGCTAGCTACCGCTATAGCAACCGCCGAGGAAGCGGCCCGTGGTGTGCGCTGAGGGAGGTGGAGTCGGGTGTTGTGTGTGTGTTAGTGTTTGGGGTGTGCGTGTGTTTGTGTGTGTTTGTGTGTGTGGGTGTGGGCGCGTTTGTGCGTGTGTGTTTGTGTGCTCGGCTGTGTGTGTGTGGGTTTCTGCATGTGTGTGTGTTTGTGTGTCTGCGTATGTGTGCGTGTGTTTGTACGTGTGTTTGTGGTGGGGGGGGGCGGCCGCTCGGCATCTAAATCTCTTTGTGCCTTCAGGATCAACCCCCCCCCCCCCCCCCCCCAAACTCATTCTTATTCCGACATGATCAGTGGGGAGGCAGGCAACTGAGATTAGCTCCAGTTCAAAAGAGTTGCCTCTCGCCGGCGTGCATCGCGTTGTGTGGATGTAGATTTGTGAGCCGGGCCGCGGCGCTCTCGTGGCGTTCTATAGGCGCGCGCCAGAGCGTCCCGCGCGGAGCTCCCGGGCCTCTACACCCCTCACGGGGGGGGGGCGGGGTAGGGTAGACCGTATAAACGAGGGAAGGGGTGGGGCGGGACGCGATGGGGTGGTTTGGAGACGTGGGGTGGAGGGGGGCGGTTTATGAAAGGGGGTTAGGGCTGCGGCTGGAAATCTTTTTCTTTCTTTTTTTTTTCGCAAAAGGTAGAAGAAAATGGAAAGGAAAAAAAGTAGCCAAGCTGAATGACTGCACTTTAACTGCATGCAATTACAGCGGAGCAGAGATCCTTGTCCTTTCCATGCCATTACAATTTGAAACTACTTCCATATGTGTAATATGTCTCGGTTCGGTGATAATTTGTTTTAAATATGAAATTGATTTCCAGAAACAACAGCTAAGGTAACCCAAGACTATTCTACAAAAAAAGTGCCATGAACTGCCAATGCCTTTGACAATGCACTTTATTTCTTAATCTCCATTTATATCATGCAATTAACTTTTATCTACCAGGGAAGAAGAGGAAGAAGAAGAAGAAGAAGAAGAAGAAGAAGAAGAAGAAGAAGAAGAAGAAGAAGAAGAAGAAGAAGAAGAAGAAGAAGAAGAAGAAGAAGAAGAAATAGAAGAGGAAGAAGAAGAAGCAGACGAAGAAGATGAAGAGGAAGAGAAAAAAGAAGCAGAAGAAGAAAAAACAGAAGCCGAAGAATAAGAAAAAAGAAGAAGAGGAAGAAGGTAAGAAAACAAATGGAGGATGAGAAGAGGTTCAAAGGCCTGGGAGAGGGGACTAGGAGCGCTCACCGCCCTACGGAGAGGGAAAACAACACACTTCCTTCACTGTGCTCCCTATCAAAGCACTGGAACTCAGGGGGAGAAAAGTTAGCAAGTGGGGGACGGGAAGGTTTCTGTGAACTAGGTCAAAGTTGTGCAGGTCCTCTCTCCCTGGGATTAATGGTGGGTGGACAGTCACCCTACCCCAGGAACCGGAGAGAAAGCAACCACGGACCCAAGGTGGCACAAAGTCAGCGTGAAGGTATTTTGTTTTCAGCAAAATCTCATTGCCCTGTCAGTAATTAACCTATAGAATCTGTTGATACAGAGATTGTAATTAATGTACTGTAAGGATGGAAAGAAACCATGAAGTTATGTTACCAGCTTAATGGGGTACAATAAATCATATTTTGTTTAAAATATACATTTAAGGCAGATAGCAGATAATACAACACAGAACTGCAGTTTTATTAAAATAATAGGAAAACAGTGTTTTGCTGTTACCCTCCCCTGTTATCTGTAAAATATGAATATGAATATGCATATGATGCATACATCCTAATTTGCATAATTGTGTATGTTATCTTAGGGTTGCCATTTCAGGAGTTTATGAACAAAATTGTTTTGGCAGCATGCAGTGATCTCTTCACTAATAATGTGGTTATGTTCTGTCTGACATGCAATCTATGCCATTTTCCGTCACTGACAACTTCCAGTCACACAATTTACATATGACTAAAGCAAATCACAGACGTACAAAGAATACTAAGGGATCCAAACCATCTAGAAAAAATAGTTTGCCACAAAAATACAGTGACAAAAATAAAACAACATCAACAAAACTTGGCTACCTACAACTTTGAGGCTGTTCACCAACTCTTCCTCAAGTGTGCCGTTCAACAGATTGGCAACAGCTGTCACTTCACAACGTATTCACCGTAGTCAAACCTTAGCTTTAGCTCAAGACAGATAGAGACGGATAGCTATCAGTACGGAGATAGAAGTAGACAGATGGAGCAAGAAGTAGAGTAGAGTTAGGTTCCTATTCACCTGTGCTGTTTAGACCGCTTCCCCAGGAAGTGACACGCTGGCACGCCAGCTGAGGTCCAGCTCCAACAATTCAAAGTAAAAAAAAATGGAAGAACGTGTTTGAAACTAACAAAAGCGTCGTGAAAAATAACAAATGATGTGAAAATAAATATAAAATGTCCCGCATGTGATGAAGCCAGACCAGCTGGCTTTGAATAGAAACCCCTGATTTGGGAAGTGTGTCTGTGCCACCGTACTCTTGTCTAAAATGAGACCAGATCCACTTCCATCCAACCCCCCAAGCATCCCCCCGTCCCGGCGCTGTACACCTGTCCCTGTCACTTTTGGGGGGTATATTTAACCTTCTGAGGAATCGGTGACTAGTCCCCCTTCCTGCCCACCATTCCCCTAGACCTTTGTCAGTGCGGGCGTGTCTGCCCTAAAGGATTGCCCCCCCCCCCCCCCGCCCCCGCCCCCCAGAAGAATGCTACCATCTACTTAGAGGGGCAAAAAAAGACTCACTTGCCCCCCTCCCATGTCCCCGACGGGATGTTTGGATAACATTCATGCCATTAGCAACACACTGTATATAAATATATATATATGGAAATTCTTTCTCTCTATATATATATACCGTGTATATATATTGAGAGAGAGAATTTCCAAGATATTGCATAAGC
>NC_136934.1:6788248-6793248 GCF_949987615.1 Pollachius pollachius | reverse complement strand
AGTGTGTAAAATTGGGTAGCATCTAGCGGTGAGGTTGGAGATTGCAACCAACTGAATCCAACCCTCTCACTCCTCTTTTTCAAACAACGATGGTGGCCTGTACTGGCCGGTTATGCGCAAGGTGCCACTACGAAACAAGTCGCTAGTAGATAAAAAGTAAAACAGGGAAACAACCTAAAAAGCAAACACCTCCAATACATGGATGTGATAAAAAAATGCAAAACCACTTACTCACCAATCATCTCATCTGCAGGTCACTACAATATTTGACACTTCGATTCATGTGTGTCCAACTCCATTCTAACTACATCCTCTTACTACACAGGATATTTTGGCCTAAATACCTTGCATGCTTATTTTCGCCAGGCTATCTGAGAGAGGGTTAAGCTTCTAGGTCACTTAGGTATAACGCCACGGTGTGTGTGCCTGTGTGGATGCATGGATCTCCATGTTGCCAGTGGTTGATGTTTGATGTCCGGGTCCAAGAGAAGGTTAAGCCTCTAGGACACTTATATATACAGCCAACTGGTGTGGGTATGAGGAGGTCCGTCTGGCCAGAGGTTGATCTTAATGGCGTGCTCAAGAGTGGGTTAAGCTTCTAGAACATTTGAAGTATAACACACCACGGTGTGTGTGAAAATGTGTGGAGCTTCGTCTGGCCAGTGGGGGATTTTGATGTCCTCGTCCAAGAGAAGGTTAGTTCTTCTCCGACAGTTAAAGTATGACGCCATGGTGTGTGGGGAATTTCTTATGTAACATCACTCATTATAATGCTTCTACACTACAGCATTGCTAAAAAAGTATAAACAATGGGTTGTAGCCTTAATACTCTTAGCCCTAAACACATTTCTTGCATTGAATCCAAAACACAATAACGTGTTTTGGATTCAATGCAAGAAATGTCAATCAAGAGCAGTTTGTCCGTTCTGGGCTACTGTAGAAACATGGCGGTCCAACATGGCGGTCCCTGTAGAGAAGGACCCGCTCCCTATTTAGATTTAAACATTGAAAACAGAAGTGAAAACACAACGATTCCTATTTTCATAGGATTATACAGTAATTAAAACAAATGTATAACTATTGTGTATGATTTCTTCCAAGTATGTTCCGCTAGATGCCACAAAATTAAACACACTTCACAGATACAATTAAATCAATAATAATGTATTTATATTACAAATGACATAAAATCCTAGAAAAGTATACAGTAAATGATTTACTTTAACCTTCATTGTTTTCAAGTGTGTAGTACTGTTTTGTCAGTGGCACTCTTACATTGCAGCTTTAGCATCTCAAATATTCAAACTGAATATCCATCATACATTGCATTAAGCTGTTTCAAGAAGGCTCACGTTTCATTTCTTTTCTCTCTCTATGTTTTTTTGGCCATTTCAGTCACTGAACTCCTTGTCCCCTTGTTAACACACCTCGGAGAGTGCTCCTTCTTGTGTAGAATATATACTTTCACTCTGTTTTTAAACACACACACACGCAGAATAATCCCCCCCGCAAAAAAAAGATCTATAAATGAATGCTGTAATGATGCAATAATGCTGATTATCAGAATAATACAAATGTTGAAATAATTATATTCATAAATAATGAAAAAATATCTACTACTACTACTACTACTACTACTACTATTAATATAATGATAATGATCATAATAACTTGCATTATTATTAGTAGGAAATCCATGGGACATACTACTATAAATAGTATTATTATACTATAATATAGTAGCATGCCTTTCATTTGCACGATACTGATTACCATCAGGAGGTTTGCACTTGCACATTGTCATTTAAGTTTAAGGTCTATACGCTTGCTTTAGGTTCTCATATGCGTCATAAGTCATTTATGGTTAATATCACAGGGGCACCTTAATATTTACTCCAACAGAAAGATGATTTAGCTTTAGCTCGGTCATTAAAAGTAGGAAAGAATCTTGTGTGCCAGCACAGACAGAAAAAAATAAACCTATGGGCATGCATAGATAGAGACAATCACTTGCATAAACACACATGCATGAACAGGCACACACGGACGCCGGCACAGACTCACAAGTACGAGAGCAAAGATGGTGTCTGAAAGCGAGTTTGGCGAGAAAGAGGGATGGAGAAAGAGAGATCAACCTGCGGCCGAGCAAGGAAGTCAGAGAAAAACGTTTCAGACGAAAGAGCAGCTCTCCGGTGGACAGCCCTCATCGCTCCCTGGGGTCCCAGTGTGGGAACACTGAGGAGGCAGAGGATGTGTGTGTGTGTGTGTGTGTGGAGGGCGGGGGGTGCATGGGGGAGCATATGGGGGCATAGGGGTCTGGGGGGGCAAGTGGGTGGCTGAGGTGAACCGGAGCTCAAGTCGTCAAAAAAAAAAGAATCACAACTTATTTTCCAAAGTCAGCATTTCAAATCCGAGCGTGTCCCCTTTCATTTAATGCATCATTTTTTGGAGTGATAAATTTATGAATTAGACATACATCCCCTTTTCCCCTTCTTCTTTTTTTTGCTCTTAAGATATTGGGGGCCCCCATAAGGGAGGAGGGTTTTCAAGCGTTGCGCCGTGTCAAACGTTAAAACCCACGGGGAGAGCTTTAGCACAATTAGAGCGTGGTGAGGGGTAAGGCAGCAGGGAGAGAAGTAGAGAGAGAGACGGAGAGAGAGCGAGAGAGAGAGTGAGAGAGATGAACTCAAGACAAAATCAGGATCTTAAGAAGCAGCACTATTGGTTTGTACAGTTACATGGTTATCTGCTGCTAGTGATCCTTTTAAACGCTTCGTTCGCCGGGATAAAAGCAGAGCAGGGGAAATAAACTTAGTTCTGCCTCCAATCTGCAAATCCTTGGTGGTCATGGAAGATGATCCCAATTTGCTTCTGAGCAGCAGCGTCAGATCTCACAATAATAAATAATTTAAGACTTTAAGCGCCAATTATGCTCGATAAATGTAGAAAGCCGTGGACCACTGCTCGATGTCTGTAGCCAGACAATGTTGTGGTTTCCAGCAAAATAAATATATATATAAATGTAGTGGGTGTTACTTATGTCATATTCCAAACACGAGGAAAAAACACGAGGAAGTACTACATCTCACTACAGAATATATAAGAGCTAACTATTTATACCTGATACGTGACATTTAATTTAGGGTTGTTGTCTCATGTGATAGGGTGTTTCCCTGGAGGTTAATTAACATTTAAAGAACTAGCCTAAAATAATATAATGTGATTACAAGGATTCTGTTGAAAGATGACACCATGAGCTGTACTTATCAAACACCAGGTTATGGGGAGGGTTGTTGATGTTGTTGCTGTTGTCAAACACAAATTACAATAACCCTAACTAATAGGATTCACAGGAAGTTATCCTTCACATTGGCGTTGTGCACGGACTTGTCTAAACTGTGTCTCATTTAGTGCGATTAGTATTGCCGAATGATCGAATGTAACTCCGTATTGCAAGATGGACTTTTGTTGCAGAAACAATATGGATTATGTATTATGGATAATAGCCCTGGTTTGGAACATGCCTTAATGTGAATTGGACTAGATAATTTCTTCAGGATCATAAAACGTTACAGCATTAAATCACCCTCAAATGAAATGAATAAAATAAAAATAAAAAAGCAACGAAAAATAGAAAAAAGGTAGAGCCAGACTGAAGTTTGGGAATATCGATGACAAGGTTAGCCAGAAGAGCATGTGGTTGTGTTTTGTGTGCTTTCTCTTGCTGCGGTTTGGATTGTTGAAGGCCCTTGGGCGGCCTTCTATATCCGCAGAGAGTACGCCAAATCAAAACGTCTCCTCCGGCGTCAGACCGCTGGGGTGAGGAACCAGAAACCCTCTCTCCAAGTTTATCAGTGGAGAGAGTAGGAGCCCTCTCCTTTCCTTTTCACCCAATAATTCACAGCTCTTCCCCAGTTTATGATATTACATTTGGAAAAAACACCAACATTTAACAAGCTTCCTTTCGAAATATACAAGCGTTTTAATGCAGGACTTGGCGACTTACTGACTAAGGACATTTCATTGGGGGGGACTCGAGTAGACCAACAGTCTTTATTCAACGGCACACTTGTTTGTTTTTTCTTCGACGGAGGAGGGCCACAAAGCCCTTCAGCAGCGGAGAGAGAGACAGAGAGCGAGAGAGCGAGAGAGAGAGTGAGACAGAGAGAGAGAGAGAGAGAGACAGAGAGAGAGAGAGAGAGAGAGAAAGAGAGAGACAGAGAGACAGAGACATAGAGAGAGAGAGAAGAAAGAAAGAAAGAGAGTGGGAGAGAGAGAGGAGGGAGAGAGAGAATGAGAGAAAGAGAGAGAGAGAGAGAGAGAGGGGGAGAAAGGGAGAGGGCGCGAGAGACAGCGAAAGAGAGCGAGAAGAAAGAGAGAAGAAAGAGGGAGAAAAATAAGTAAAGAAAGAGAGAGAAAAGGAGAGAAAGAGAGAGGGAGAAAAAGAGTGGAGGACAAGAAAGAGAAAGAGACACAAGAAAGAGAGAGAGAAGGAGCAAGAGAGAGAGAAGGAGCAAGAGAGAGGGAGACAAGAAAGAGAGAGAGAGACAGAGAGAGAGAGAGAGAGAGAGAGAGAGAGAGAAAGCAAGAGAGGAAGGGAGGAAGAGGAAGGCTTTAGGGGCTTCTGGCTTAGGACTGGTAGTATTTACCTAGAAGAGCCAGTGTGTCCTTTGTGCGGGGCGAGATGTTTTCTCCGACCACTGGAATCCGGCCTGTGAATACCTGCATTGAAGCCCGGGGAGCAGGCCGGCAGTGGGGACGGTGGGGCCGCGGACAGACAGGAGCCACCCGTCGCCACAGCCTCAACACGCTGCTCTCATGATGTTTGCCCCCCCCGCCTGTCCCTCTCCTCGGCGCGGCCACCCCCGTGTTTGTTCATGTGGACCGGGGCGAGCGCCACGGTGAACGACATCACATGGCCCGTGAGGAAGACAAACATGTCCATTTTTATTTCATTTAACGCGTTAGCACTGCTTAGTCTCGGCAGCGGGGGGCGGGGG
>NC_136934.1:6773248-6778248 GCF_949987615.1 Pollachius pollachius | reverse complement strand
CTCCTTTCCCTCCCTCCCTCTCCTCCCTCCCCTTCCTCTCCCTTAGCCCTACAGGCCCTTAACCGACCCACCCACCCCTCATTCATCCCTTACAGCACTCACTCTCCTCACCATCCCCCTACCTCCTTCTCTCTCCCTCTCTCTCTCCCTCCCTCCCTTCCCCTCCGCCTCTTGCCTCCCCCTTTCCTGTCCCCCGGGGTCTCCACATTGCTGCGGCTCAGTTGATGTGGGGGAGGATATCGGTGCCAGCGCTTTGATCCTATGAAAGCTGATATACAGAACAGAGCGTACAGATCTCCAGCCACTGGGCACCCTGGCATCCGAACGACGTGGCTCTGGGTAAATCCTGGTGATAGGGGCCGCTCCCCTACAGCCTATACCAGCTGCGGATTGTTGAGTCTAGACAGGTGGAGCTGGAACCCCAATGAGCCAATCCTAAACAGGGATGGCTGGGCAGTGTGGCTGTGGCTGTGCAGAGCTCAGAGAAGGAGAAGCATGGTGGATGGACTGTGTGTAGATTAGATCATATTGTTGTTCCGAGCGCTATTGTTTTTCTATTTTCTGTAATCACAGTACACGCCTGTAACCACACAACGTTCATTTTATGGCAA
The DNA here is from genome assembly GCF_949987615.1 of Pollachius pollachius. Classification (NCBI taxonomy): domain Eukaryota; kingdom Metazoa; phylum Chordata; class Actinopteri; order Gadiformes; family Gadidae; genus Pollachius; species Pollachius pollachius. The sequence goes on along the minus strand of NC_136934.1, from coordinate 6,777,637 downwards.
TGAGATTTGACAGATTGTAAATGTCTTAAGCACAATGATAGCAGTTGCATTGAGTTAATGTTGTACTGTAGATTTCTCATCATTTTTGAAAAATCTGAGCTGGAGACTGGAGAATAAAGAAAATCTGTGAATTGTATGACTACCGTGTCTAATCGAATTAGAGAATTGGTAAGTGAGTGAACCTATTTCCTTTCTCTTAACAAGAGAAGAAGGGATCAGGCTGGTAATATATAATTTCCCGATCTTGACAATTGGCTAGTAACTACCTCACCTTATTTCAATATCAAACAGGAGAGAGAGAGGCCTCCAGGCTATTACTCCCTCTCCCATGAGCTCCTAACGCTACAACTATGGAGTATCCCACACGGGCTGGTAAAATAGCAAAGCTTTCTTCTTTGAAAAACCCTCCATTTCTCCTAATGTAATTATAGGGAGGGCATTTCCTTTGTTGCGCCTTAAACACTTTTGATGACTGTTTGATTTGCAGCTTGGACCGTCTTGCCTCCACATATGCCTTGTGCAGCGCATACAGTTGGATCCAGAGACCCTAATGGCAACCGAGGAATGTGCAGTCTTCTTAATTAAAGAATTCCCGACGAACGAAGCCGCGCTTTCAGCCCTGCTCCCTCAAAAAGAGTGTTCTGTTGTTTCATGATGTCTCCCTTTTGTTTTGTTTTTTACAATCCACTACCAAGACGGGGGGGAATGTGTGGTTGATAGGGTGCAGATTAAAGGTAACACTATTGCCGCCTATATTTTTTGACATATCTTTTGGGGGAACATAAAAATAAATTTGAGTTGTATGCTTGGAGAATGGGATTGAGCCATGATGATCAGAAGGGCATTTTGGGACAGGAAGCCGCCAGGATCTGTTTAATTTACTATAGCGCACATGTGGGAGGCATTGAACTCAAATAAACTTTTGGAAATGACAAACAGTAATTATACATTTAAAGGGTGTAATGGAAAAATATTCAGCCTTTTTCATCAGACTACCATAAGTCACTAGCTGGTTACATCAAAGCAATTGTGAAGAAAATAAACAATTAGCCATGGACTGGGAGTACGTTCATAAATAATGTATTTCCTTTTTCCTCTTAGAAAATGAGTACTGCGATGGGTAACCTTATATAGATCTAAAAGTTTTCACGCTGTGAATTGACACACAACATATTAGCCTTTCCCCCACAGGCCACCACAAGGGGAGAATAAAGGAATGTCAATGACATGTGTGAATAAGCAAGCAGCCACCCAAAGTTAGGAACAAGGAGCAACTTATGTTCCTGCATTTGAAGTTCTGAAATAATTGTAAAATCTGCCGATGTGAAAGAAGAAAAACAGTGGAATATCAAAAAAAGGATGGAATTTCTTGTTATCATTAAAGTCTTTGTTTAGGTTGGGGATTGTGAATTAGGAACAGTGAACCATTTAAATGTTCTTTCAAACTTAAATTTTTTAATTATTATATAAAAATAAATTACTTTCATGGTGGCGTATTTTCCATTTTATCACAAAAATGACACCTTGTTCAACAATCACATGTTCACTCAAACCCAAACCGCCCCCTCCAGCCCTACCATCCATTTCACATGCACCGCCAACACACACACACACACACACACACACACACACACACACGCACGCACACACACACCCCGACGCACACAAGCAGGGCAACACAAGCACATCCACAGGAACATGTCTGAATGACACAGAGCTGGTTGTCATATGTGATTGGAGGAGGGGGGGGGGGGGGGGGGGGGGGGGGGGTTGGGCAGAGGAGGAGGAGGAGAGAATTTCCCCGGCTGTCCATCAGTGTGCTATCAGAGTGTTATCTGCGCCAGACGCCCACCGCCTCCACCACCAGCGCCGCCGCCGCCGCCGCCACGGCCGCCATCCTCGGCAGCGCCACGGCGACAGCATCCAGGCCCTGGGGAAGGCGCGGGAAATCACAGCAGGACCCTGGGAGAGGTGTGATGACGTTACCGAGGAAGAGAGCCACTTAACCACTAAACAGACATCCAATCTCCCTCTCTCCCTCGCGCACGCTCGCATGGACGCACACACGCACCCATGCATGCATGCGCACGTGCATTGCCACACATACACAGACAGACAGACAGACACACACACACACATGGAAGGAACCGATCAGACGTATCATGTAAATATAAATAAATATACAGATGTATACATACTCTCATGTACACACACTTTTCCATGCACGCACATGGGAATGCATGGAAAAGTCAATCAGAAGTCCAAATCAATCACGCACATGCAAAAGAATGTCAACACAAAAACAAGGACTGATATACAAACACACACACACACAAACACACACTCACATGCTACCGCACACTCAACAGGCATGCACGGAGAGGAGAACCAACACCATCTGATATCGAACCACTGTCACTTCTTCACTCCTACACACAAAACAGACGCTCAAGCTATTACGAGACACATCTCACAATATATATATATATATATATATATATATTGTATATATTCACAGATGGTTTTTCAGTTCCACGTATCAATATAAATATATCTGTGAATCGGTTGGCTTCGCTGTAAGCTCTCGCTGTAGGTCGAGCCTGGCCAGCATGCTTCTGTTTCTCTGGCATACACAGGCGTCCATCATAGCGAAAACGTCCAAAAATGAATCCAAACATCTAGGGGTGGAGGAAAAAAACAGCTAGTGTATGTTGTTCAATATTTGGAAGACTTGTACTGTCTGCTCAAATATTGCCCCACGGCTGTTGGGTCGGGCCTGGGAACAGAGTGGCAGTGAAGCCGACAGTGTGATCTCTGTCAGTGGCCAACACTCTGTTTATCCGTCTGTCTGTCTGTTTATCTGACTGTCAAATTATCCCTCTCGGCAAACAGCTCCTCAGGAGCTGAATGTAAATAATACGGCCCAGTGTTACTCACGCCCTGGCTGCTGGTCAAGCGTCTCCAGCTCAGTTGTGTCGGTTGTATTTCATTTATTTTTTTATTTTCATGTTCGATAGGAATCTCGTGGACTGTAGAGATGGATCATCCCAATGTGTGAGGCAACACATTGGTTTTGTGAATAAAATGTCTTTGAAAGTTAAAATACATGTAAAAACAATGTTACATGTCAAGGACGACAGGAAATGTATCACCTTATCGAACCACTGCGAAAAGATTAGAGCATGCAATAAAATACACAGTTCAGCATTTATAATCCACCTGTATATGTACTGAATTGTATTCTACAGTATATATTATTAGTGTGAATGGCATTAGTGTGCTCAGGTTTTCCCCTAAATTCAAAACCTCAATCAAACATTACTGGTCTGTTGGCTCGCCATTTTCACTCAGGCCACAGTGTATACAAAACATTGCACAGGTTGGCTTATGAGTGACAGAAGCTTTCATTAAAATCAGATCAGTCCGGTTGGAAATATCCTCTGGTGAAATCTCAACTCCATGTGGGTTAGACAGCAAATATACAGCAAACAGAAACTATCACTGCAGTGATTCAAGGATACTTCCCAGATTGTCACAATGTATCAAGATTATGTCTTTTCATCTCACGAGACCTACATAAATTATTTTTCCAAATCAGTGAATCATCAAGTTATTTAAAAAGCTCTACGTCGTGCATTCGAGGTATCATTTGATTCATATGTAAAAATATTTGAAGTCTCAGTTGTAGAACTTAGTTTAGGCCACCTAAAATAAATGCAGGCATTGAAAACATTATTTTTAAACTGACAGTCAAGTAGTAGCCAACAGTGTGTGCATTGGTCACCAGCCAGATAGTAAAACTGTCCAAGAATAGTTAAACCAAGTTCATTGACCAAAAATATCTCATTCACTTTTTTTTCCGTTGGTTTTGAATTGTTACCACGATGTCATCCACTGGCCCAGAAAAGAAACACACAAGCAGAACTATTTGACGTCTCTGAACAGACACGGCATGTTCGTCCCCCCCACCCAACAAAAGTTGCTCCGATCACCTAAAAAAATCCCAGAAACCTCCATTCATCTCAGATTTTGTCTCTGCCTTCTGCTTAAATGAGGTGTATCAGCCAAACCTCTTGGCTTGGCCCAGCTCTTCATTTCATCACAGACACACATGCTGTTTGAGTCTTGTGCCAGAGCAGTGCTATATCACAGTGCTAATAACTTATTAAAAGTCATTTTACTAGATATGTTCAGGATTTTGAAGTCGTGGAGTCGTGGAGATGTTAGGAAAGTCAGAGTTTTATCGTTTTTGTTCCAGAAAGAGGATGTCTTTCGCATTCTGAGGAGAACAGTGCAATTTCCAACACTCACTCAAGTGTCAATATCCAACAGAGATGATAACCGTGTAAACCATGAGGATGACTTCCGGGTAAGGCTTTCAAATATCAA
>NC_136934.1:6765748-6770748 GCF_949987615.1 Pollachius pollachius | reverse complement strand
AGAGGACAGGTATTTTGAGAGAGTGAAGGACATTATATCTGTTCATTTACACCCTCTCATGGCTTTCCCATCTGTCTCCTCTGCGTCTGCCGCTCCTCACACTCACGGTCATTATAGAATGTGTGGAGCTGAGGTCATGGATTTACCCTTTTCTGCCGTCTCCGTTGAACTTTCCTTCCCCTAATTTCCCCCCTCACGTGGCAAAAGTGAAGTGAGCCAACAACAATTGAATAAGAAACTCCGGTGACAAGTGAAACCACAACTTAGTATAGATATTTTTAAGTGCTATATGATTACCCCGATGGTATATGTTTCCCGATTGGAAACCATGGCACACATCGTTTCCCTTTAGACCCGGTACCTAATAAAATGTGTCCCCACCCACCCACCCAACCACCCACTGCAACAGTAGCAATCCGCTGGCAGGCTGTGGGTGGCGGAGAAGACGAATTGTGTCAATGGCGGCTATTAAAAAGGACCACACACTTTCTTGTCACGAGTCGCCATGATGGATGATTATCTCAAGGTGTGACAGGTGCCGCAACGGTGGGGGGATCTCCCGAGCACACCCGCCACTCCAGCCTGCCTCACCTCGGCTCTCTCTGTCTGCCGGGGGTATCTCGGTCAATGCTTTTACACCCCACTAACATGAGTCTATTGACACACTCCAGATAGCGTCTGGTGGCTAATAAGTGCCCCCCTCCCCCCATCCCCCCAACACACACACACACACACACACACACACACCCCCCTACTCCACCGCCCCTACTCTGTGTGTAGTCTCCGAGTGTACTTTTCCTCTCTCTCCCCCTCTGTCTCGTGTTCTCTGTCTCTCTGTCAGTATTTCTCCCTCTCTCTTTCTCTCTCTCTCTGTCAGTATTTCTCCCTCTCTCTCTCTCTCTCTCTCTCTCTCTCTCTCTCTCTCTCTCTCTCTCTCTCTCTCTCTCTCTCTCTCTCTCTCTCTCTCTCTCTCTCTCTCTGTCTTTCTCTCCATCTCCCTTACGGTCTCTGTTCACATCAGCCTGGCCTTTCTCATACACAACGCTAATGCATTTGCATTACACACATGCAAACACACACACAGACACATATAATTTATGCCATACATTATCTCTATTCATTTGTGCTTTCATCACTTATTATAAAAAAGTCTGGTCTGTAACAATCCACAAGAAAAAATACTTAGAATTGTATTAATATTTGTTACATTGAATAGAATTTATTGAATGTTATAGGTGACATAAATACTTTTAACAGCTGGTGCAGAAATGCTGAGAGTTAGAGAAACTAGGGCCTGTACCCTTGAGTCCAGGTAATTGTGGGTAATTAGGGGTAGGCTACATCTCTGCATAATGTGAAGGGAAAATAGAAGGTGGACTGGTCCATTTTGTTCACACTTACTTGAATGTCCATTTGTTCAAGGGAAGAAATGTTTTCTGCTTTGGCACAGAACATAGCTTCATCATTATTTTAATATGGTTGCATTGTTTGTTATTGCTGTACATTCTGCATGTAAGTCTATTTCATGTTTGAGGAAACATTTGCGGATGCTCTTTTTATAACCATACCTATCAGATCCCCCCCCAAAAAAGCATTCATTCATTGTCAATATACATTCAAAGTAGCATCAAAATAAACAAATCTAACTCCTAATTATGCGGTGGAAATGTGTAGTAATTGCAATGCCCTATTTTGAAAAAAAAAGAAACAATGAAAACAGCCAATTAGTATGAGGAAAATACAAAAATAGCACAAATAAATACAATACATTCATTATCCAATGTTGAATAATGACTTTTAAGAAAAAAAGAGTGACTCCCAAGATAATTAGATCCTTCTGATACCTTCATTAAAGACTCCTCCACTGCTCTGTATGCTAATGACATGTCTTAGTCATAATATTGTTTGGAATAAGAGTGTTTTAATTCATATCTCATTCTTTGAATTTTGGTGTCTCAAACGGCAAACAGCAAAAGGGTAAACAAGGTAATAAATATATTTTTGTGTCGTTCCTGTGAAGTGCTACGCTATAGCGGTACATGCATCCGTATTGAAGAAAAGTAGATAGATTGGTGGCTACTAGCTCGTCGGATTTCAACCACGAGGATGTGCTGTGAAATAAAAAACGGGTTCCACTAACTCCCCAACCGACCCTTCGCTTCTGGGCTGATGGTATCCACCGCACTATATCAATTTCACTCTCCGTGCCCAAATTTCCAGGCTCTGTGAAATGGTCCAAATAGCGTTACAAATGGCGGGAGATAAAAGGGTTAAACTAATTGCAGTTAGATAGTAATGGAAGCGATTCCTTTTCTTCTGCGTCTACTATGCACGGCGGTCAGCAGTATATCCTCAATAATACCCGGGCTGATTAAAACTCCTTCACTCCCCGTCCGTTTCATTATTAAATGAAACACAACCCCATGTGACAAAGTGCTATTGCCTATCTCAAACGACGGAGGATTCGACATGCTCATTTTGAATTATCACACTTACAGTGTGCTGCCGTACATTCAAAAGACACATGCCTTAGACGATCTCTATTCTTCTCTAGTTAAAGAATCCCATTGTGTTCCTGGGTTTCTAAACCAATTTCGGTGACAAGACGTGACCAATGTGGTGTCACATATCTTTCCGTCTGAACTGCAATGTGCTGACACAGCTTTGATTTTTTTTCCTTGAATTTCACAGTGTTTAATTGCAGGGCTTTGTTTAAAGTTGTCACTCCTCTATCAAAGAATATATTGAAGAGGACGGCTGTCATGAAATGCCGGCGCACCAGGGGGATCGGAAGCCGACGACAAAGAAGGTAAACATGACAACAAGCCGATTTCCAACTTTGAAATTAATTTGATGGTAATTCGGCTCAGTTCCAAAAAATATATACGTACAATAACATGGTATGCAAAATGGTAGAATATACACTTAATATATAAATCCTTTTGGAGAGGCATGAATTTACATAGGTCACTCTGTGGCAATTTTTTTGTCCATAATACATTTTAAGACAACCATGCAATACATCCCCATTATATATATTTATAGGCAGAAATGAGTGACAGGAAAGCAAGTACGTTTCTGGGCAAACAAAGCCTCTAACAGCCTGCGCTACACACTGTGCCAGCGCTGCGAGAGTTTATGTAATGCTGGGCGAAAATCCATTATGTCAAAACTAATTTCCTGCATAAGAAAACTAAACAGGACCCGGCTAGAAAATGGTCAAAATTGTACTTTGAAAAACGGTTTCGGCTTCCAGACCACCACTGAGTAATGAGTTAGGAGGAGGCGTGGATGGTTACTGTTTGAGATAATGTACAGTGGTACACAACAACCGTGCAGTAGCAATTAGTGTTGGGGGAGAGAAGAAAAATTGATAGAAAACAAACAAATGAAAACCCAACATCGATTGAAAAAAATCCTGCAAAATGATTAACCTTTTCATTCTCTTTATTGTTTTCTTTTACATGACGGCCCCTCAAGTTTCAGCTGTAGTCTTACTTATTTTCTCCAAAGGTTTGATTATATGGTACATTTTGGTCTCTTTCCTGTAAGATGTCTCATCACCCAGGCTTTTCTGTAATTGTATTACTAATTGCTTTGCGGTGGAGCACTGTATTACTCTGATCCTTGACATCGTAGCATTAACTGGCTTTCAATCCGTATTCCCTGCACCAAAGGAGCTGTCACACAGCAAAGGTCTCAGAAACTTACCCACCTCAAATAAACTTTTCGATAGTTCCCCAAACAGAACTAATGACCTTGAAAGGGGAGCAAATTAGCAAACATACAGAGCCATCTGTGTGCCCCGCAGGCAGACAAATTATTCCGTTTTTGCCAAGGTAGTGTAATGAAGCTCGTACATTTTACATGCAAATCTCTGCCTAATCTTACTCCTCTCCCTGCCAATGTCTCCACCAAATAAATATATAAAACCCAATTATGATTTAATTAATAGAAATCTACCGTTCCGTGGAATTGGTACTTTGGCTTGGCTGACTCTGGGACTTGCGCGTATTAGTTGCGCCGTTAAACCACAGCGCGGCTTCAAGTTTAAGCCTCATCGGCTCCAAGTCTTCAAACAAGGCCCTTGGGCAGTATGGGGGGCCTTCCTGGAGTCTGAATGCGGCAAACCCTCCAAAGCACACACACAAACACACACAAGCACAAACACACACGTACACATATAGACTGCTGGCAAGGAGCATTCTATCCCCCGCTTGATTTCATTCTTTATATCGCTGATGTAAAAAAGTTAACTCAAGACACTAGAGCCACTAGAGTGGCTGTTCCTATCCGTGCATGCATTTAGATGTGGGTGAGTGTGTGTGTATGTGTGTTTGTGTGTGTGTGTGCGTGTGTGCTTGAGTGTGGGTGTGTATGTGTGTGTGTGTGGGTTTGAGTGTGTGTGTGTGTGTGTGTGTGTGTGTGTGTGTTTGAGTGTGTGTGTGTATGTATGTGTGTGTGTGGGTTTGAGTGTGTGTGTGTGTGTGTGTGTGTGCGTGTGCGTGCGTGCGTGCATGCGCGTGCGTGCGTGTGCGTGTGTGTGTGTGTGTGCGTGTGCGTGTGCGTGTGCGTGTGCGTGTGCGTGTGCGTGTGCGTGTGCGTGTGTGTGTGCGTGTGTGTGTGTGTGTGTGTGTGTGTGTGTGCGTGTGTGCGTGTGCGTGTGTGTGTGTGTTTGTGTGAGCATTTGTCGCTGGTTATTCTCCCTGGCAATGAGGAGGGCCGACATACTTCGTTAGCCTTCATTAGCCTCTCCATGGCAAGGTGTTGTCAGGGCAGAGTCTAAGTTCCTGGGACAGTCCTTTGTATTCAAAGCCATGTCACAACAACAGTGAATAAATCAGACCCGTACACACCGATGTAAAAAGACGGACGGACACATGGATGGATGGATGGATGGACGCGCAGACAGACAGGCAGACAGGCAGACAGAGAGGCAGACTCAGACAGACTCACTCACACATACAACCAAGCACATTTTGCTCTTCCCTCAGACTCAA
>NC_136934.1:6758248-6760748 GCF_949987615.1 Pollachius pollachius | reverse complement strand
CATGTTTTGACTTTTGACGAACCGGCTGATCTAAACTCTAACTAGCGTGGTTTTTCAATGAAACACCATAGGGTTAAACAATTTGACACCAACCCAAAATCAGTCTTTCTCTGTTTCAGTTTCTGGTCCAAACCTAGAGTAAGTGTTGTTGCTAAACGTGTCAGGCCAGAGAGGGTGAGGTGCGGTTCGGGACGGCGGAGCAGGGGGGCGAGGTGGGTCAGGAGCCCAGAACAGAGCACGCCAGTGCAGCTGCTGGAGCAAATGAGGTGGTTGGGAGGGGCCCTGGAGGGGCCCTGGGGTCCCAGAGGTGCAGCGGGACACTGCGTTTGGACGCGACAGTGCGGTGTGCTACAGTGAGGTACATTAACATCCACACGGGGTCGGGACTTTTGGACTGCTGTTTTTGCCGGGTTGCAACTTTTTAAGTTACTGATGCTGTAACTTAGAAAATAATGAAAAGAAGTGCAACAACTTCTCTCTCTCTTTCTCTCTCTTTCTCTCTCTCCTCTCTATCTCCTTTCTCTCCCCCTATATTGCTCTCTCTATCTTCCTTCTCTCTCTCCCTATATTGCGCTCTCTCTCTCTCTCTCTCTCTCTCTCTCTCTCTTTCTCTCTCTCTCATCATTGACATGTGATGTGAGCTCAGGACACTGTCATTTAAAAGAGGAGTTTATTAATAGGCCCTGAGCAAACACAGCCAAGTCTGAAAGTTTCCAAATGCTTCTAGTGCAGGCTAGGGTTTCATTATGCAGCCAGAAGTGGATTACTATAAGCTATTTTCCAAAAATTTTAATGTTGTAAAAATTGTATAAACACAAACGAGTAAAGTTTTGCATTATCCATAACCTAACAATGTGATGTCTGTTGATGTGATGATTAGTGATCTTCTATCTTTATCAGCATGAGGTCCCTTTCATATTAAACCTTCAGACATGGGAGAGATTTTATTTTTGTAATGACTTTAATGAGAGACATTATTGTGGAGGTTAATAGATTTCAATCACCCAGTCTATCTTCAGTCATACTAACTACAAACCACCATTTTTCCTCAAGGACCAGAGCTGGGACAAGGAAAGTGAAAACTTCAAAAACATCCACAAAAATGACAGGAATTTCCCCTTTACAAGAAAGCAGTAGGTTGGGTTCATTTCATATAATTTTGGTTTTTTGCCCTGTGAGTAATTTGCAGGCCCTCATTCCCAAAGAATAAGCGGGACATCCCTTCATGCAGCCAGAGTTCCTGGATTGTTATAAAAGGTAATTGCAGTTTATTTGCAATATTCTCTCCTCAAAACATTCCATTTAAACTGTGTTAAATGAACAAACCCCCAACAAAGAAAAAAATAAAATATATATATACCGTATATCCAAAACAGCTTGTATATATAAAACATAATAATGGTACAATTAAGAGGAAGCAAAGTCATACAAAATGTTCCTCCAACCTTCCAAGATCTGGAAAAAAGAAAGTGCAACGCATCTGATATGTCACGAACACAAAAAGCAGCGTAGGCTCGCTGTGTGATCAGACAGAATGGAAAAACATATTGTTATATATTTTGCCATGACCCCAGTCCTGACGAGCACCACAAAGTGCAGGGCGGCCCACCGCCGTGTGTCACCAGCCACCACTGACCCGACCGCCGGACAGACAAAGGGCAAGCCAGGGATCAGAGGTCTGCTGCACATTGGCATGGAGAGTCTTCTAAATTATAGCATGTTCTCCAGTCACTGCTGTGTTACCCGGGAAAAAATGCTGACAATCCAGGCCTCAGGCAAGAGTATATATATATATATATATATATATATATATATATATATGTATATTCGTTTTTTCTAAATATGTAAAGAATTAAAGAAAAAATGCTTAAATTAAGACCACACTACAATCGGCAATCAGATAAACATCTAATTTTTTTGGAAGAGCTACTCGGGCGGTGCCATATGTTCCGAGAACTGTGCTCAGCCTTGCGATCGCTAAACACATGTAAAAGTTTCTTGGTTAACATTTTGAAGTTCACCTCACCAGAGGTAGATATCTGTGCTAATCGCAGACAGATGCTTTTGCTTTTGCCTCAGCATGTGGGCAATAAGAGGAACATAGGATTTATGCTGGACTTATCCTTTAAATACATGTCATGTAGATGTTTGTAACAGAAAACCTCTACCGAGAGACCTGTGCCACAATTTTCCAATCAATCAGTTTTCTCTGGAATTAAATTTCCTGTAGACATGCACTTGATAACCTGCAATTATGCTGTTGCATGATGTGGAAGAAAGGGGTCCGGTACACCGATACAATACCAACAACCTTAACTGTTAGTCTTGGCTCGTCCGCGATGTAGTCTGCGGGTTCCAGTCAACTTTCAGACATCGTGGTGGTTTATTAATCTAAATAAAGACATGATCTGAACTCAACAGACCTTTATTCATAGAGAGAGTGAGAGAGAGAGAGAGAGAGAGAGAGAAGAAAAAAAGTCCCCCTCCAGTACCCATTAAT
>NC_136934.1:6738248-6753248 GCF_949987615.1 Pollachius pollachius | reverse complement strand
AGGCCGTCGGTCACTGCCTCTGTTTACCTCGCTGTAGCCCGGGGGCTAACACACGCTAATCAGTGTCCTGCAAAATGCCCCTTTAATTGGCTGTGTTTACTCTGTGCTTTAGCATGATTCCATGCCTGGTTGGATTGTCATATCCCATCTACGGAAAGAGGGTTCTCCTCTTCACTGAGCACTGTTTTTTTCTGTGTGTGCATATGCGTGTGTGTTTTTGTTTGTGTGTTTGTAAGTATGTTTCTGTGAGTGTGTGCCTGTGTGGGTTTCTGTCTGTGTGTGATTATGTGTTGTTTTGGAATGTGTTTGTGTGTACATGTTTGTGTGTGTGTGTGTGTGTGTGTGCGTGCGTGCGTGCGTGCGTGCGTGCGTGCGTGCGTGCGTGCGTGCGTGCGTGCGTGCGTGCGTGCGTGCGTGCGCGTGTGTGTGTGTGTGCTTGTGTGTGCATGCAGGCGTTTGTGAGATGCCATGAAGGCAAGCAGATGAGAAGGTGCGAAGAACATTTTTGATATGAATATGATGGAGCAATACATTTAGGGGGATGATTACACAAAATCCAAAAATTATAGGTTATCACATAATCAAAAGAACCATTACAATGTTTCCTTAAAAGTAAGCGTAAAAGTAGCGTAAAAGTAAAATAATAATTCCAAAAAAGCAATTATGTTTTTCGTCTCAAATAATATAATATGTATATATATATATATATATATATATATATATATATATATATATATATATATATATATATATATAAAATAAAATGTACTTAATGAAACACCAAAGTTATGATTTACTACTATTCTTCAATTACTTTACATTGGAAAATAAATTTCATTCAGTTTCCACTCTTTTGTGGATAATGAGAAGCTAAATAGCTTTAACGTGCTTGTCGGCGTGTCTTTGTTCCTGTGTGTGTGTGTGCATAGGAACATTAGACATGGAAAATCACCTGCCTCCATTGCCTTGGCGGTGGGTTCTCCGTTCTACCTGACCCGTGTTTACAAATGTGTTATTAGCATGTATTTATCTGGGACAACAGGGGTGTCTCTATGTAATTACTATAAATACCAAGACAACAAAAGACATCACTTATTTGCGGATGGCTGAACTATTCAAGCCTCTACAAGGGGTACTAAATGGATTCCTCGTTGCACACCATTTTTTAAACCGCTGTGTCTTCAGGGCATGTTCTTGTTTTTTTATACCACTGGCAACACTGCTTTTGTGAGACGTTAGAGTGAAAATAAGTTGAGAATACCTTGTTTCCTTAGCAGAGCAAGTCCAACGTCGGGGTTGGTGATGGGGTTACTGCAGGTGCCGGATAGCTGGGATCAAGGGATTTCGCCTTGGGGGTAAATTGGCAACCAACCAATGATGGAGAGAAGTCATATTTATGATTTGGGGGTTAGCTGTAGGGGGGCGGTGAGTAAAACCCAGCCAGGTATTTCGACATCTTGAGAGACAGTGAACAACAAAAACAGTCAGGCTGGATTTGGTTTGATTGGAAAGCTTTGTTGAGAAACTGTTGTTTGTGGTTTGTTATGGTGATTGTAATTCCTTTATATTGTTTTTCTTTTTTTTGTATGGTTGCCTGCCTAGCCTAGTTTTTAGAGCTAAATGTTTAATCAATTCTACCAACAAATGTCGTTTAGGCTGTATAAATACCTAACTTAATGCTTGTATGCAAATTAGCATGGCTAAACTTTCTTTCCGGACCAACAGTTTGACACAAACTCGAGATCTAGATCCATTTAGAAAATAAACTATTACATTGCAACCATCCAAGATTAAAGGGTGATGTACCTTCCACTGTATGGCTGTTTATCACACAGATTGTTTGTGCACTGGTCTAGCATTGAGCGAGCGTTTCAGTGCGTTGAAACAGTGTTGTGGAGAACCAGCCTACGCAACAAGGCTTTCTCCAAACTCTCCCACCGTCTGCCCCGGTGAAACATCCTCAGTGGGCTTCCCAAGGACCCCCCCCCCCACACACACACACACACACTGTTAACACCCTGAACATTCACATCCACAGACCCGTATCCTTCGCCAGCTTCTTTAAACAGTTCCTTCTTGCAATGTCAACAGTGTGAGAATCACCCTACTGGGACCTGCACCGCTGTATATAGTAGAAGCGAGGTGTTGCGGTGGGGTTAGGGGGGAATTGAGGGGGTTGCAATGGGAGAGAGGACGCGATGAATGGCGAGCGGACTCTCTACACCCCCACAATGCCCACAATGGCCACTCCCAACCACATACCCCCCGCACTTCTCTTGTCAGCTCCATAGAGGTTCTGCTTGAGAGACCTACTAACTCAGCTCCGAATCCATCATCCAACTGGACCCCACCCTATCTACCCTACCCCCCGAAACCCCCAACACCTGACATTCTGTCTAACCGTCCCCGAGAATCTACACTACCAAGACCCCAGGAGCAGCAATTACATTACCAGTACCTGTGAAGACTTGGCATACCCCAGTCCGCCTGAATGGAAACATTGGGCAAATATAAGCAGGCTGGCCTGTCTGCACTCTCTCTCTGCCCGCAGACGGATGGTGAAAGGCAACATGAGCCGCCGTGGTACAGACAGGACATATGGTTGGCTGCCTTCCCCTGTGAGGGCCTCCGATATGTCCCCGGGTCCGGTCTGGTTCGGTATACCCCCGTGGAAAGTCTTGTCTGAAGGAGCGTCGCCGAGAGAACAGAAAGGTAAACGGGCTGCGGGAGAACACGGGAGAGGATGGAGGAAAGAAAACAAAGAAACGGAAAGGGAAATACAGAGTGGGTAAGAGGGAAATATACATGGGTGGAGAAAGAATGTTTTTTGTGTGTGCGTTTGTGGGTTTGTGTGTGTGTGTGGGTTTGTAAGAGAGCAAATTGTTTCGAGGGAAAAGGGGGCAAAGACCACCAGGGTTGGTGTCCATTTGTATTAACAAACGGGGGGCTAGACACTGGCAGGTCTCGGAGCTGCCTTGCATTGCCAGGTTGGTATCCTGGCCTGTCTGTCCCAGATCCAGGCCTGGGTAATGCCTTCAATTTGGGTGGCAGGAATCAGGCTCTAGTAAAGAGAAGGCAAGAGCTGGACCCTACTGCCAAATGCGTGTAAGCTTCCTGGCTCTGCTATGCCATTCAATTGCATCATAGCAACCAATGCTACACTACTCACACAGACACAACTTAATAAAAAATACACAAAAAATACATCATTCTACACTCGCTCCCAAACACACAAACACACATACATGCACACACTCACACACACAAACACTCACACACACAGGGCTAACTTGTGACCTTTGTGTATAACAATGTTGAAAAGAACTGCTGCCAGTCGAACGCACATGCATAGTGTATTGTGTGTGTGTGTGCACGTGTAAGTGTGTGTATGCCTTGTGTGTGTGTGTGTGTTTGCGCGCGTGTGTGTGTGTATGGGTGTCCATGTGTAAATATGTGTGTGTATGTGTTTGTGCGTGTTTGTGTGTGTGTGTGCATGAAATACCAAGTCTAATATGCAACGTTTGTCTAGACAGGGTCTTTGCATGAATAAAAATAAGTTGCCATCTGTAGCTGTGTTTATGTGCATGCAAGTGAAACCAGTTGGAAATGGACCATGGAAGCACAGGGGTCTTCAACTGCAGAAATGAGTGAAGCAGAAAGTGGCAAGGTGTAAATTATTGTATAATGAAGAGAGAGAAACAGCGAGAGAGAGAGAGAGAGAGAGAGAGAGAGAGAGAGAGAGAGAGAGAGAGAGAGAGAGAGGCAGAGAGAGACTCAGACAGAGAGAGATGGAGTTATGGAGGGTGTACACACATGGAGAGGTGCATGTAAAGACACACAGTAGTACACACACACACACACACACACACACACACACACACACACACATGTTGCACAGTCGCCCCCTTCCACTGGCTACACTCTCAGGATATAATTGCCACAGAAATAAACAACTGGGAAATGTACTTTTTTCCCCGTCTCTGTCCTCCTCCCTCGTAAATGCCTTTCTAACAGAAAAAGGAAAAAAGAAAAAGTGTGGCGTGATTAAGGAGAAGTGTAATTCATCTGTGGATGGGCGAAGACAAGCTTCCTCTCCTTCCCCGGCACACGGCAGCGGAAATAAGAGAAATGATTATGGAGGGGGGAAAGGAGAGGGAACTTAATGGAGGAAATAATTTGGACATTACCATCATTTATATGTTCTCAACAACCCTGCAGGGATTGCACTCCCTCTCCCCAGCACACTGTAGCGGGCTAGGGAGGCTTGTTGCAGTCGTAACCGATGTTGGTTCACTTCACACACACACAATAGCATTGTTAGCATTGTGAAAGCCGACGACGCAGAGAAACATTGTTTGTAGGCTTTAGCGGTACAAGCTAGACGGGTGCTTGTTCTTTGGAGAATTGCTACTGGGAGCAAATGAACCACACCGTGGCAGTGCTCTATCCTTGAAGCGCCTTTGCTTCTCTTTTGGGTGTGGAACTACTTGTGAGAAGTCCAACAAACACTAGCATGAATTGTGAAATATCTACAAAAAAAACAATAAGTAAATGAAGTGTTCACAAATCCTCCTCCTTCTTTTCCCCAATGAAGTTACAAACCTCGGGGTCAAACAGTAAGGTTGTTTTACCAGTTCTACCTGAGTCTGTGCTGTGTGGAGTGTGTGGAAGAATCCCACTGCAGTTGTGATACCTGCTATGTGGCAAGTGTAAATATGGCTCATTTTAAAGATTTTCTCACAAAGTACCAAACCCTGGTAAAAAAAACTAGTACATTTTATACAGCTCAAAAACGATGCAAAAACGATGATTTATTTATTGGCTTTAATATTATTCACCTGAGTTTGGTCAGGGGCAACTTCGGATGATTGTGTACATAAAGGTTGATCCATGTATATAGGGAGGGAGCTGGCGGAAAAGGTAAGCAGTACCTCAAGCACAGAACCGAGGTGTAAAACACATTTAAATAGACCACTCGGCACCACGTGGTGATTGCAGCACCTGAACATATCATGTGCTCCAATCACACACTTGACTAGGATATCAACTGCAGCTGCCAGATGCCTGTGTGTGTGTGTGTGTGTGTGTGTGTGTGTGTGTGTGTGTGTGTGTGTGTGTGTGTGCATGTGTGTGTGTGTGTGTGTGTTAGTGAGCGTGTGTACGTGTGTGTGTGTATGTGTGTGTGTGTGTGTCTGTGTGTGTGTGTGTGTGTGTGTGTGTGTGTGTGTGTGCGAGTGTGTGTGTGTATAAGTAAATCTGTGGCTCAGAACTTCATAGTTTGCTGCTTGAACTTTCTTTGCACTTGCATACCAAGTCGCTTGGCTGACTATACAGACAATTACCATTTCGCTAGACATATTCGTTATACTGTATGTGTTGTTGTTGTGGGCCTGGAACACAAGGTGTAGCGCTTTCATCGACAGACCGTCTCTTTCCAATTCATCCTCCGCTACAACCTCCTCCCCGCTAAGCATTGTTTCCACACAACCCTTTTTTCCCAAGTAATAAAGTGGAAGGCAGCCAAAGCAAACAGAGCGCTTGATCTCTACCATGTAATTGGGGATCTGTGTAATCGTTAACCTTGGCACAGTGCAGGAAGTTAATGAATCAAATCAATACCCTCTCTCTACTGATCCATAATTATTTGAAAAGAGATGAAAAATTAAACAGGCCCAGTCTATGAGGTTATCATGCCATGCAATTAGTCCGCCGGAGGGAGATTATGTTACCTAGATACCGATGGGGAAGTGTAATTTCTCTTGCAGATGAAGTTTTTTTTTTTTTTCCTTTTTAATGAAGAGTGCAATTACCTAAATAGGTCAGCCGAGGAGCGACACGATGCTGCCTCTGCGTGCACGGTGTCCCTCCGTGTACCTGAGAGGGGGCTTGCTCACAGAACAACACAAAGGACCATGTTCTCCCTTCCCTCCCCCCTTCCCCTTCAATGCTCACTCTGAATACCTATTGCCATGTGCCATAAAGCGATCCTGTCTGTAGAAATGCGAAAAATACCAAAAAAAGGGTTATATTTGAGCTTCAAAACCCATTGTTTTAACGGTTTTGTTTTCTATACCACCGCAGTTGTGTTTTTTTTTCCTCTCTGCTATGCTGCACAGTTGCAATTAGGGAACACACACACACAAACACGCACACGCACACACACAAACACACAATGAACCCAGCAGGTCGCTAATACTGGCTAAGTAGATTATAAAGATGCTTCCTAATGATACAAAGCGCTGTGTTCTATTTTTGTAAACTCATGATGAAAATATATATTTGCATTATAAAAGTAACAACAGCAAGGAACAAACAACAACAAATAAATACCCGGAAAGAGTTTACAAATATTAACCAAAAGATGGATCATATTTTCTTTATGTCTTCAACTCAAGTCTGAATGTCATTGTTGTTGGCAGGGCGAACACATTCGCTCTACATGATTGAAAGCAGCTTTTGGCACATCTCTTCTCCGGCAACAGAGAATGATTGACCTCTTGAACTGCCAAATGGTGCCTCGCTCAGGTTCTCAACGTGACAGGTGCTTTGATCGCGATTCAAGCAACTTGTCAACAAGCACTGCCTCCCCTCCTCTTGGCACACGCTCCACAACAGATTCCAAATTTCACAACCTTTCCAAGTTTCCCAGCAACTTACTCCTTCCGGAAGATTGGGTGGATTTTCATGGCGAGCGCAACCGTTGATTGTTATGAAAAAATAACGGGCTCTAAAATAATAGACATGGGCACATTGGGTGCAAAGTTCAGTTCAGCAGTAATTTCATCAAGATCTCCCCGTCGGGGAAGACTCTGGGTTTCAACCTGTGGGTTTTGATGGACAGGCTTTGACCAACCCTCCCACACAGTGACACACGGGGAATATGTTTGAGGGAGCAACACGAACGTAGCCTCTTATGCTTGATCATCGCTGATCACGCGGCTCTCACTTGGCTCTTTGGGTAAATAGGAACTGCTCCAACATCACATCCATTCCAATCTGTTTGGCTCTCAACACGGGAGGTGCATGCTGTTTTCGTGGCTGTGTGTGTGTGTGTCTGTGTGTGTGGGATGGCTTCAAGTTGTTTGCGATCAAAAGGCTCTTTCAGACACTCTCTCTAAGACGCATCACAAAACAAAACTCAGATCTATGTCGCCTTCGGACTGAAGTTATTGTTCATGAGCTGTTTGATTAGGGATCTTTTACTGAGACCTGGCTGAGGACTCGGACAGAACATGCTTACAAGCACACACGCCCACGCACGCACACTCCCACACACACAAAAACAACGCAGACAAATCACATGTGCAAGCGAGCAAGAAACATCAATGGTCCTACCTTGCACATGGATCTCCTGACTTATCAACCCTATTTTCTTAATGCTTGTTCTCCCCGTACAAGGGCTCTGTTTACACATCCCTCCCTTCCTAGTGTATAGAGTCTTTGTTGTGTTTCCCCCCCCCACAAAACAAAGCTTTATCACCCTCCACCCAGGGATCTTCTCTAAATGCTCCCCTTTTAAACCTCCACTAAGAGCCTCATCATTGATTTTATCTCTGTTTTTGTTGTTGGTTTTTTTTTCTCTCTTCCTCTCCCTCTCCCTTTTCTCTCTGAGTTGTAAGCAAGTGAACGCGGCTGAACCCCAACACCCCTGCGTCCCGCTGAGTCTCCCTCAGGGTGTCTTCATCACAGAATGAGCTCCGCAGCATCTCGCAGTGAAACACCCACAGCAACACAAGGCCACAGCCAGGCAAAGGTGACGAGAGAAAGCGTTTCACCATTTCAACAGCCATCAAATGAAGCTCTCTCTCTCTCTCTCTCTCTCTCTCTCTCTCTCTCTCTCTCTCCCTCGCTCTCTCTCTCTCTCTTTCTTTCTCTACCTCTCACACTCTCTTTCTCATTTCATATCGCTCCCCTACTCATGGTTCAGTTATCCTAACAATCACTCCCTCCCCTCCTCTCCTCCTCTCCTCCTCTCCTCTCGCTCTCTTCCATCTTTATTATAGTTTTAGTTTTCTTTAGTTTATGTCCTATCCATTTATTTTTCTCTGCCTTCTGAATTCTTTCTTCATGGTTCTAGCTTATTATTTTCCTGCAAAGCTTTCCTTGTGCTGTTAGATGCACTGCAAGGGTAAACAACAGACGCTTTCCCAGGTTCTTGTCTGTTGTTTCTCACTCGATCTCTTCATCTCTCCCTCTGTCTCTTACTCTCAACCCCTCTCTCTTCACACTCTATCTCTCTATGTGAATGTTAGTGCTTAGGCAGTAGCTACCCACTTAAGCGCTGACTTAGTTAAGCACGACTTAAGTGCCGACTTAAGCACCACAGAAGCACTGACTTAAGCACGACTTAAGCCCTCACTTAAGCTCCTACTCTAACACCAACATTAGTACTGCCTCAAGCCCCGACTTAAACTCTAAGTACTGGGTCAAAGGTAGGGTAGGAAATGGATCTCAGAACTATTTTTTTACTGTCATATTTGTTGAAATTGCCTCCCGACAGCAATCAATAAATCAAATGCTCTTAATTATATGAATATATTTTATTATTAAGCCTCTAATAAGCCCGTCCACTCATTTAAATCAGCCCAAACAAATGATTGGATGGCTTACCTGTCTGTCTACCTACCTACCTGGCTAGCTGCGCATACTCTACCCATGCACTCATTGAGAAAGACAAGTCTAGACAGACCTATTGCTAGAGCTAGCGAGATAGTCACATGTTCCGGGGGGAGTGGCTCTGGAGGGAGGCCTGAAGGGATTGGTGGGATTTCTTTCAGTTGGAGACTTTCAAAATGTTGCGTACTCTGGCTGGTTGTTCTAAATTGCCTACCCTACCCTACCTAAGTACAGCTTCAGTATGAACTTAAGCACTGACTTGCGCGCCCTACCTATGGCTGCATTGCTTGCTTTTCGGCGCTGAATCCCGGTGTAAAGGTGTGCTGGGTGGTTGGGTCAAGAGGACCAAGCGTTGCATTTGGACCAAGTTGCATGTGACAACACCCCACCTCCAGTCCCTGTTAGCTCAGCCATTTTCAGGCGGTCAGGCTGTCTTGCCACAATCGCACACTGGCGCCACAATTGCCTAGCCCCAACTGCAACCCTTTCACTGTGTAATGAATACATCCAGAAATAAACCTTAACCACTCGCGGCCTGCTGCATGCCCCCCCGTGTGTGTGTGTGTGTGTGTGTGTGTGTGTGTGTGTGTGTGTGTGTGTGTGTGTGTGTGTGTGTGCGTATGGGTGTTCAACACAAAAACCGAGCAGTGTTTGTGTTGTGTTGTGCCCCGGATGGGGTGGGCATGCTCACCTGGTCCATAAACCCGGCCCCATGTGATTATTATTATGTGGTCATGGTCCAACAATGTACAACTGGGTGAGAGACAGATGTCTGGACCCCTGTCACCCATTGGATAATTTACACAAGCATGTGTGTATTACCGGTCTAACAATGGATTACGATCTGTTGAAAAGTATTGTATTTTCTGTGTGTGTGTGTGTGTGTGCATGTGTGTGTGCGTGTGTAAGGGTTAGTTTGTGTGTGCGTAAGTGTTGTTTGTGTGTGTGTGTGTGCGTGTGTGTGTGTGTGTGTGTGTGTGATGCTGTAAATATGTGTGTGTGTGTGTGTGTGTGTGTGTGTGTAAGGGTGAGTGAGTGTGTAAGTGTTGTGTGTGTGTGTATGTGTGTGTGTGTTTGTGTGTGTGTTTGTGTTTGAGTGTGTGTGTGTGTATGCTGGGGTAAAGGTGTGTGTGTTTGTGAGTCTGTATGTGTGTGTGTTTGTTTATGTGTGTGCTTCCTGTGGTGTTTGTGTGTGTGTTTGTGTGTGTGTGTGTGTGTGTATGTGTGGATCCTGAGTGGTGTAGGTGTGTGTGTGTGTGTGTGTGTGTGTGTGTGTGTGTGTGTGTGTGTGTGATGCAGTTTGTGTTTGGGTGTGTGTTGCTGTGTGTGAGTGAGTTTGTGCACATTTGTTTTTCTGTTTGTTTTTCTATTTGTGTCCATGTTTGAGTGTGTACATAAGCACGTTCGTCTATGCATGTATTTGTGAGGGTGCTTCCACACAGTCGACGTGCTTATGTGCATGTTTCAGGGAGTTTCTTAACTCTGTGTCTTTATTAAAATGTTGTTGGGGATTTTAAGCAGAACTTCAGTTGCCACAGGAGACAAAAATACCTGCACCCAGGCCCCAGTTCTTGATTGAGCAAGTCTGAGTAGGAACATGCAGTAATTTTCCACATCTGCACTCAGCATACTTTTTTTAAAGGGCATTCGACTATATGGCAAAGTGTTATATCATTCATTAATAATATATCTAATTTTCTGTGTTTATTTTTTAAATATGTATATATATATATAGAATTTGACAGTTTTTTATATTCACATATATTTATATATATATATATTCTTGTTTTTCTGAATTTGTGCTTGCAAGCACGTGTGTGTTTATGCGTGTGAGTGTGTGTGTGTGTGTGTGTGTGTATGTGTGTGTGTGTGTGTGTGTGAGTGTGTGTGTCTGTGTGTGCGTGTGTGTGCGTGTGTGTGTGTGTGTGCAATTGCGTTAAACATACCTGAACATCTCTGCATTCAAAAATGGATACCTTACTTGTGCGCTAACCGCTACATCTTTGGCGGCAGCAGATCTCATGCAAGCGCCCTAATTCGGTCCAGCTGTTGTGTTATTAGTGGCTAATAAGCCAACTTACACACCTTAGAAATCAGACGGCACAATATTTATTTTGCTTTCGCACCGCTAATAAATGAAACCAATTAAGACACACTTTTAAATGAAGGAGGAGATGAATTCTAATTTCCTCGTTAAGTGCAGTTTCCACAGCAATCAGAGGCCTCGGCAGGGGGTCGCGAGGAAGGAGGCTCTGGGTGGGAAGAAGCGCAGCAGGGACAGACGGTGGGAGAGTGCCTATTCCACTTACTGCTGAATTCTCTGCTGGCATGCCCTCACACTCACAGGCACACAGACACAGGCACACAGGCACCCATACACAATAGACACACAAACACACACACACACACAGACACACACTCTAATAATACAATATATCATTCATCTTTGCTGAACTTCTTTCGAAAACTCCACCAAAAAACTTCATAAAGTGTTGAGTGTAACCAAGGAAACTTTGAAAATCGCTATGGCTGGCAATCAATATTCAGATTTATTTTCCCATTTCATGGTATGGTCTCGCAGTGCAAAATACAGCCTTGGAGATGCAGGGCTTGTGCTTGTTATTTTCCTATGCATGAAGTTGTACTCATGGAAATGTGGATGTGATGACTTCCTCCGGCAGACTAAAGGAAGTAGCAACTGTTATAAGGATATTAAGGAACTTGGCTTAGTGTCACTGTCTCTGTCACGTCTGACTGATTATTTTCCTCTGTTCAGTTCCACTTGTGGTTCCACGCTGAGTTTGACTGGAGTTGTACAACAAGGAAACCAGATGCAGTGCTTTACGAGAAGATGTATCCCTGCTGTCTTCTTATGGAGTTAATGCAACGCTAATGCAAAAACATTGCAAAGCGAGCGGCAAAGTTAGTCGCCATGAACTAAAACTGTAAACTAAATTGAACTATAGTCTGCATTTCCCTTTTTTTGATATAGTATGGTGTTTTAAGTTGCTTCTCTTGTATTTGTACACAACATGTGAAACTTTGCCTTTGGATATCGCTCTGACACTAACAACTCAACGGTTAAAAGGTGTACTTTATTTGTAAAGCGGGAGGGGAAAGGAGTATGTCTTGGCGTGGGATACGGTACGGTCGTGTCATAACTCGGAAATAGAGTTAAATACGTTGGTGGGCCCAGACTCAAGAAATCACCTGCAGGAACGGAAGCTTTCTGCCACGGCAAGAGAGGTGGAGGGGTGAGAGAGGGAGAAAGGCAGAGAGAGAGACAGAGAGAGGGAGAGTGAGAGAGAGAGAGAGAGAGCGAGAGAGAGAGAGAGAGAGAGAGAGAGAGAGAGAGAGAGAGAGAGAGAGAGAGAGAGAGAGAGAGATGAAAACAGGAGCACAGGGCCTTTCTGAACCGTGTGCACGGAGCCGGCCTCTTTCAGGTTCATCTCTCATGACTCCTGGGTGCTCTCTCAAGCCCGGCAGAAATGGATTACACCAAACAAAGAAAGGATTAATCACCCTTTTCTCCTCCTTCCTGTTTGGTAAACACACACACACATCGCACATAGGCATAGGCACGCGTGTATGTTTGTGTGTGTGTGTGCATAGACAAAGGGGCACACACACATTTTGCAAGCTCCCAGTCTGTTGTTTTTCCACAGACACACACACACACACACACACACACACACACACACACACACACACACACACACTCAAACACACGCACACATACACACCCATACACACACACACACACACACGCACACACACAAACACACCCAGAGACGCTGGTGCACAGAGGATCTCTGCGCCAAGGCTTTGTGTGGCTGTGAGTCTGAGTGTGGCGCTCACTCTTGCACTGCATGCCAGGGGACTCGTCAATTATCTCCCCAAACGCACCCAGTCCTCGGGGGAAGAAGGCGCTGAGAGAGACGTCCCTGTTTGTGCGGGGACCTGGAGTTTGCGACACTCACTTGAGTGACAACACACTCACTCTCTAATTCTAGGCTGTAGCAGATGTAATGTTGATTTTCCCCTCTCTCTAGCCCTCTCTTTCTCCTCCCCCTCTCCCTCTCCCTGTTTCTCCTTCACTCTCTCTCCCCCTTTCTCTCTCTCTATTTCTCTCTTTGGTTTTATTCTTCCCTGCTCTCCTTGTTCTTCTCATCATTCCAACTTTGAGAAGTTGGAGCTCCTAGAGGCTTTAGTCAACGCGTGTGTTTTGGTGTCTGCAAGCCGGCTGTAGGTGCACACACACAGACACACACACACGTATGTGCCTTTGTGTGCATGTGTGTGTGTTTGTGTTTTTGTGAGTGCACAAGTGTGTGTGTTTGTGATTTGTGCGTGCACAAGTGTGTGTGTGTGTGTGTGCATGTGTGTGTGTGTGTGTGTGTGTGTGTGTGTGTGTGTGTATTAGAGGTTGCCTGCTTTCAGTTTGATCTTTTTGTCTAATGCAGGCAAGGTGTTACTCCCTAAAGAGATTGTTTTTCCCTGAGCAAATTTAAGAAATGTTTGCAAAGAAAAAAAACAACAACACAATAACAAACAAAAAACTTTTCAATTCTATCATATTCTTGTAATTAATTGCATGATGATTAGCATTTGTTTTCTTTCCTGGCAATAAACAAAGAAATCGTTTGCATTTCAGTATCAAAAACAGAACATTCTCTCCTCATTCTGGATGTAAGAGGAGATGGGTGCTGTGGTTAACGCAGACTGCTCAATAACATTGAGTAACATGTAATGTCCAACTATTGGATTTGCTCAAATAACAAAGTTGTCAGCAAACAATTTCTGAAAAAAACATTTTCATTCCAAACCATTTATTATTTTGCGTATACGTATTTTTCATCATGAGTTTATAATAAAAAAATAAATGCTAGGGCGGCTGTGATGTATTGTATCTGTGGGCGGCTCTGAGGCCACTTCTACCTGGTTAAAGAGAATATGAATAATATATGGTGAGGATGACACTGCCTCCGCCAGGGGTAATGAAAGACTGACTCCCGGCTCTCTCTTGTCACTCCCCCCCCCCCCCCCCCCCCCCCCCCCCCCCCCCCCCCCACGACACCACAGCGCGCTAATAAAGACGACGCTTGACAGCTAACGAGAGCCATCCTGGGCGGGGACACGCGCCGTACACGTTAGGGAGAAAGCAGGGGTTAGGAGGGGAAGAGTGCAGGGAAATAAAACTAAGGCAGAGGCCAAAATGTCCCTTTGGTTCCCTGGTACCTTCCTCGGGCCAAACCACTTGGTGTTCTGTCAAGAAGCTCCGACGGCGAGTGCAGTGGTCTGCTGCAGTTAGCGAGTCAGTCAGTCAGCGTTTTTCGTTTTTTTTGTGTATGTGACACTATATGAGTGATGACGTGTCACATGGTCCTTGGGCTTTGGGATCGATCCCGGGGGGGAGCGCAAAGACCACTGAGCATAGCCTGGGTCCCCTCCGCAGAGCCTCGCTGGGAGCGCAAAACAGAACGGCGGGAGCGCGGCCAAAAGGAGGTGGCGCCGCCCGGAGCCCGATCCCATTGGTCGGTCTGCAGCGCCCAGCCACTGCCACAGAAAGGGCGTGCCATTGTTTACCATGGGCGTTGCGGGTAAACAATAAACAATATGAAGACTGAGGGGTTGCCAGGTCCTCGCCCTAATGGTACCATTTAGGGAACCTTGGGCCCGCCTGTGTTCACCTCGCTGCCGGGCCCCACTGGGGCCCCACGACCCGCCCCACCCCACCCACCACCCCCTTCCCACACCAGCCCTGTCGACCGGCCCCGCAAAAACCCCCGCGGGGGCGGCCGCCTCGCCTGCCCACGGTGCCCTGGGAGAAACCGCGCGAGGGTGTGGTTCCGCCTGGAACAGGGAAGCCATTTATTTCGGGCTCATCTCTGCTGACTGAGTCATGTGTTGACTGGAAAGTTGGCTGCATGCTTCATGGCCCGAGGCTCCGCCAGCCCTGTGGGCTATCAGTCCCTGACCTGCAACCCCACCACCCCCCACCCTCACCCCCACCCTCCCCCCATCCTCCTACCACCACCCTCCCCTTTGGGCCCCTCCCCCCCCCCCCCCCCCCACCCCTTTGTACCTCTAACCAAACACAACTCAGACAGCACCAATAGAAACCCCCTCTCGCAAGCAACACCCCCCCACCCGTCTCTAACCAGCCTCTTTGGCCAGACTATTTTTGTCTCCACCTCAGTTCCGCAACCTTCCGTCCAGACAGGCCTCTCAGAGTCGCCGTTGTCGTGCTGCCCTCCAGGCTTTGAGGACGTCCATGCATCGGTCGTGTATCCTGAGGACCGATGCATCCCCCTCTGTCTATCCTCAATTCTTCACAAACCAATACTCGGCATTATTTAGAACTCAGCAATGGTTTTGTTATGC